>NW_023458559.1:33244224-33254063 GCF_013731165.1 Rhagoletis pomonella
ATATATGGGTGGATATACCTCCAGAATTTTTACAGAGATACAAATAAGGTATGCCAAATCGCACCCAGGAACTTAAAAAAGCAAAAGGTTACTGAAAATTGTGTAAATAATTCTTTTTTTTCGTTAAAATTGTCAAAAAGTTATTAGAAGTATATAAGTGCAAAACTGTAACATGTGCCTTAATTTACATTTTTGTCTGCTGCTTTTATCATTGTTGTTGGATTTACTTCAAATCCTTATGAGAGAGGAAGTACAGGTGTACCAATAAGAATATACAACAAAAGTATGAATATCGTTAGAACGTGGAAAGATAGCGGCGACTGAAATAAAAAGTGTTACACCATGTTAAAGTTTTGCTCGTCTCTGTATATATATGATATGTAATTACGTTCATATTAATATTCCAATACAATTTATACAAGTGTGTTTATATGTAACCATTTGTGTATACATTTTTGCATGCTCTATTTCCTTTCATTAGAATGGGTTAATCATTCCTTGCTGCGTAAATGACGACTTGCATTAAGATGGTGTTAATTGATGAACTCCCTAATTTGATCTAGGCCAAAGCAACAAATTAACCAAATTATGCAGTGGAATGAGAAACAATATGTGAATTAAAGTAAAATGAATTAAAAACGATTGCTTTGAATAATTGGCCTAACTGAGCGCCATTAACTAATTATACCTCATTATCTAAAAAAAATGAAAATGTTTAGGATGAGATTGCCAATACCTAGCTTAATAAGCTAAGAAAATTATTGGAGAAAAATATTTTAACAAGAGCTTTTCACCAAATCCCCGCGCTAGTGATATTTAGTTTAACGTTATATATTCGAATGTAGCTCAAAAATAAGTAAATAATTTCACCAAAAATAAAATTCCGCCTTGAACAAAATTAAGCGGGTTTGAGACGAAAATAACTTCAATAAAATATCTATATAGTATATAAAATGGGAATTGCTGCTCCTTTTGTTGTACATACGAAAACCTGAACGGATAATAAGTCGAGCCAAAGCTTTTCTCTTTTTTATCACAAATAACAATATTTGAATGTAGCGTTAATGAATTTCCAAAAAGAGTGTGTTTATGAACCACTCTACTGCACATACTGAGAATCAAAAGTGCGTGATATTCAAATGACTGGGAGTGTATATACATATGTATGTATATTAACGTTGGGTCTTTTTTTTGCCAAATTGTGAAAATAGGCAACCAGATGTGAAAATTTTCACTGTTGCGCCGAACGACGGAAGTTGGATCTTTTTCATAACAAAAAACCCTGTATGGCACGTTTTTGTACAATATTTAAGCACTTAAAATAACTTAGTTTTTACTATTTCATTACACCTATTAAATCAATTGCATTAAACACAACACTCGACGACATTTCGATAAAAATACATTTAAAAAATATGTTCTTTGTTAACACATTTCTTTTGACGCTCGCATTAAATTATTTTTAATTGAAATAGAATTTAAAACATTTTAAACAGGCGCAAATTCTCTTCTGCAGTGTTTTGTAAATAAAGTTTTCTTAAGACTAGTTTTCACTATGTCATATTTTGACGCCAAAATTTGGCAACATATTTTGACACAACTTTATCTCCTGTATTTATACCTTTACCGATAATATTATGGGCCAAAAGCTGACAGATAGCCGATTAAGCAGCGCATGTACGCGACTTAAGACCCATCATGATCGAAATCAATCGATAAACCGCTTTTTGATCCCATTTGACAATGCGTTTTCACTTATTTGACGACAAATGCCACTGAATTTGACATAATGAAAACCAGCCTTTAAACCTTTTTTCATATTATACCATGAATTGTAATATTTCATTTAACTCATTAGTTAATGGATTTAAACTTTGGAAACAGGTGACAACTTGACTTAAGAAATATTTTATACGTTAAGCTGTCTGTGTGCCAAATTTCACCAAATAACGTCTAACATTTTTAGCGTTAAAGTACAACAAATCCGCTCACTTACACCAAAATATCCCAACAACTTGTCAGGTGCCACCACATTCATTCCCTTAAAATTTCCCGCTTGTATAATCCATAAATGTGTATTCTATTAAATATGCAAAAAGCTTATTAAAAACCAAACAAACCTAAGATAAACTCAGCAAATAGTCACGCTAACAAAACAAGCGCTAAAAGATCGTACTCTCAATTTTGGCAAATCCTTTATTGTAACATAAAAGAGCAGCGCCAACATCATAACAGACAATGGAGTGTATTAAAAAGATGATAAAAAATTCAGCACAAATATACATATATATATACACATCGCTATAAGAGTAGATATGTATTTGCAAATGAAATAGTAAATGAAATCGCTGAAATCGCCAATTTGGCGACACTTCCAAATAATCCAGCGAAAATCTGCTGTTGATGCTTTGCTTTATGGCTTTTATGAGGATTTAAGCTGCTATTGTTTATATGAATGCTGTGTTAAGCTGAAGATTTGCTTTCTTTGTTTGGTTTATGGAATTTGTTGTGGTATAATACGATTGACAGCAGTGCCCAAAACAAAGATTAAAGTTTGGCGTAGTGATATGCCATACATATACAGTGGGAAGCAGAAATGAGTACACAGTGATTTTTGCTGAATAATTGCAAGGTTTTTAAAGTTAAAATTTTTTTAGTAAAGTTTTCATGTAGATATGGTTTATTCTTTAATCAAACCTATATAAATCAAACTTTCAAACCTTTAATGGGGTTTAGAAATATGTAATATATTTTCATGAAAATTTTTGGTTTTTAATCTGATTTTTATTTTTTTTGAATGTGCAGTTTGTAGGTCAGTAAATTTCAGTACAATAGAGTTCAAGCTTTAAGCGGCTGCAATATCACGTTACTTTTTCATATGTATATATTTTTTAGTTGACAGCTTTTTCGGTTCTTTTTTTGCACATAACAAGTGCAATTTAAATAAATAATTTTCACTGCAAACGGTCTTGCTCATTTTCTTCTATAAGGAATGTATGCTTGTATGGGAAAAAGTGGAAACAGCCATCAGCAGAAAAAAAATTCTAATAGTCAACGAGATTTCGCAACCGCTTAAAACGTGCACTTTATTACACTAAAATTTAAGGGACTACAAAACTGCATATTCAAAATATTCTAAAAAATAGGATTAGCTCAAAATTTTAATGAAAATTTTTAAAATTTTTCTGATTTAAATGGTTTTGGTAAAAGAATAAACTATGTGTTGCCGGAAAAATTAACAAAACAAAATAACGTTTTAAACTTACCAAATATTTAACACAAATCACCATGTACTAATTTCTGCTCCCACCGTATGTACATATATCACGCACATACTTATATGTATGTACACTAGTTAATTTGTTATTTACCAAGCTGATTTACATACGTTTTCAAAACTACTCAAATTAATGTCAATATATTCACTTGAGCACTGCGCGTTCAGGCCATGAGTCGAGTCCAGACGGCCGCGGCCTAGGGAACTCCTTACCTATACGGTTATACTCAAAATCACTGAAGCACCAACTATGTGGACCCCAATTACGTGATTTATTTGCAAAAAATGCATTCGTCAACCACATTCATTGTACGTACGTGACCAGCGCCTAATGCTTTAAAACATGAATAGGAACAAATGTTTTCTAAAAAAAATGCATAATGTACATATGCACACATACACGTACTTATACTTATATACAAATATGTTTACATATAAATGTACTATAAACGATTTGACTGGAAATTAATTACAATATTTACTTTTATTCTAAATTAACCAAACAAGCAGATACTGAGAGGCAAGTTGTAAATAAGCCATGAATGAGGTACTACTTTTACCCCAGTGCTCACAAGTGCACATGCATATACATATACTATATATGTATGAAATAAATATTTACAAATTACACAGAGAAAAAATAGTGCCATGTAAACAAAAATAAAATATTATTGCCACATAAACAATGCAAAGTGCATAAGTGGAATAGGAAAAAATACCAGAGATAAAAGGACATGACTTACTGGTAGTACACAGCAAAAGATATAAAGAGTGTATGGACTAAATGTGGCCAATGTGGCCGCCAGATTTGGTAAACAATACCAGTGTAAGCACTTATACACCTACATAGCTTTCGCCACTGGGAATGTTAGTGTGACGATGATTAGCACAAACATATATTTATGACCGCTTGGAGAATACCTAACAGCACATAACAAGTAACTTATCAGCCGTCAAAAAATAAGGGCATTCAAATTAAGTCTACATTGCGTATGAGTAATGCGAGGCGCCAGCGCCGGGAACAGAGTAACGGACCACAATAACGTGGTCATCTACATAGCCAGGTGGGTTTCTTTTGCGTTGGAATAAAAACAAAAAAGAAAAACAAATAAAACCCATAAAATACCTGATACAATAAACAACACCACTGTAAACAATAACAAACAAGTTACACAATCAACAATAAAGTACGTAAATAGCCATAAAATGGGTGGCAATAAGTTGTTCGTAGGCGTACAATTTTAGCTACAAAAATTTTTGGGAGTTCTATGAAGTAGATAAGAATGGAGAAAGCAAAAGATACGACACAGTTATGCATAAGTACAAAAAATATTCTTGCAGAGGACAGATTCAGCTTTATTACCTCGCGCAATACAAATTGCTTGCAAAATTTTAATGAGCGTACAAAATGAAAAGTAATTGTCAATAGCTCTGAAAATTTTCACACCATTCCATTTTTACCGTCCAGTTTCCGCCTAATATCAAAAAATGGCATTGGCAAACCTGTGACCTTTGACCTTTGACTTTTTAATTTACATTGTTTAAAAGTGTGGTTTTAGTTCTCCAAACTATAACTTACTATACTGATTCCCTAGAGAAACCATTGAGCGGAAGTTACAGTATTAACAGCTTACCCTATTGCCAAGATCACCGGCGACTCCAAGCTAAAGCAGAGGTTTAGAAGCGGTGTATATTCGTATGAAATTTATGATTTGCTATCAATGGCCAGCTAACTACCTAGTTGAAAGATATTAAGGAAGTTGCGCGGTGGCTGATGAGGGAAGGCTAATCCAAACCCACTGTCAAACCGCTATTTGAACACTACTTTACTTTCATTGAAATAGTCATCGCATAAAGAAGTATTCTAAGTGAGACTACAAAATCACTCAGTTGAATTGGGTTCCAGGACACAGAGATATAATTCGGTAATTTTGTGGCCGATGAACTGGCCAGGAATAAAAATTTATTTGTGTCACAAATACTTCCCGATTTATCAAATATGTAATCAGGCGATTGGCTACAAGTACCTCCCGCTTTCAGTAAATTGGCTAAAGGCATGTCGAATTGGCAATCAAAAGATGGATTGCAGAAATAACATGTGAGGCAGCATGTCAAATCTGTGGCATGTAACGAATTTGCTTCCATGTAACGAATAAACACTTTTTATTTTTATATGGCAGAAACACGCCTCCACAAAAAAAATCAAAAAAATTAACCGTAATTTCAAGCGCCTTGAAACTTGCACTTTGTTTAAAAATTGAATGCGCTACAAAACTGCACATCCGAAAATTTTCTAGAAATTTCCAATAAAAATTTGAAAATTTTGATGATTTTTTTTTAATTTTTTAAACTTTATATAAAGTGTGAATCTTTGATGTGGATGGTTTTTATTATAGAATGAACTATATTTTCATAAATAATTTATGCTAATTGTTCATAAAAATAATTGTGAATATTAACAAGATGTGCACTTTAATTTGTCGCCTAGTGTAAGCCCAGCTCTATCTGCGGTTAAACGTTGTGGCTCATTACAAATTTTAAAATTGACTTTAACTTGAGACAACGCACGTTTAATAACACTGTAGGCCTATTTGTTATTCATTCAGAGATTTTTAACCATAGAAATTAAGCATAACGATTTCAAGAATTTGACTGCGGGTAATTTTTCTAAGATATCTTCGTTTTTAAGTTTGCATTGTGCAAAAAAAATTACAACTTTGACATGGAAAATGTTACTTAAACGCCATGCACGGTTATATACAGTATAACCATGTACTACATGGCGTATGAGTAACATTCTTGCCTCAAAAAATTAACAAAAAAAAGAAACTGATAGAAAAACACATATCTTTCTCATTTAGAGGAGTTCAGATATCTGTTAGACTGAACATATTCTGCTTCATAATTTAATTGCTTGATGAAAACTTCAAAAACTTAAATTTTGAATTTACTATCTACTTATATTATTAACGTGCGATATGGTCCAATGTTTTCAAATTGAGACGCCTCTTGGTATTTCCGTCTCGCTCTTTAAAATGCTAGACAAAGCATGGAAATAACTTCTAGGCTTACCATACCTTAGTGGCCGCTTGAAATTCAGTTGTCGCGAGCATATTCAGCAATCATTTGTTCTATTTACCTGCTGGAGCCATCTGAACTTTCCCGACTGGGCCGAGGTAGGAAAAGTTTTTTTTGCATTCCATTCAATGCTATTACGCCTAGCTTTAGGGGGGTTATATTTATGCCGTAACCTTCTAACTTCTTCTGGAAATTCTCAGCTCCGTTTTGTGTAAATTCGTCCCTAGCCTCGCTCGAGATGCTCAGAGGTCTATTAATTTCTAAGTTTGGTTCATTTCATTACTCATAATACTTACATACTTATGTATCTAAATACTGCCTGGCTATACTATTTTTATACCCGAGCGCACTTGTGCACAAGGGTATTATAACTTTGTTCACATAACGGTTGTTTGTAACAGGCAAAACGAATCGAGATAGATATAGACAAATGTATACATAAATGATCAGGATTAAAAGAGAAATCGATTAAGCGGTGACTGTCCGTCCGTCCGTCCGTCCGTCCGTCCGTCTGTGCACACGATAACTCTAGTAAAAATTGAGATATCTTAGCGAAACTTCGTACATGCACTTCTTTTGGGTGTAGGACAGATGGTCTTGAAAATGGGCGAAATCGGACAATAAGCACGCCTACCTCCCATATAACGGTAATTTTCCGAAATACGAAAACTGCGATAGTTTAGTATCTACTGAAGATTATTCACTCAAAATTGATATTCACAATAAGTTTTAGACGAAAAATAAGAATATTATAAATTTTTGGAAAACGGGCGTAGCCACGCCCACTTATGATTACATGTGTATAATTTGGTAAGCGCGGCACTAATTTCTTCCACACTTGGCACAGTTGTTAACCTTGGTATAAAATACGAAATGGCCAAAAATTTTTAAAATCGGACAATAACCACGCCCACATCCCATATAACGGTAATTTAGAGAAATACGAAATCTTCGATAAATCAGTAATTATTGGAGCTAATTTATTCAAAATTGATGCCTGCAACAATTCTTTACCAAGAAATACGTTTAGGATAAAATTTTTAAAAACGGGAGTGGCACCGCCCACTTATGATCACATATATGTATCTCGGTAACCGTTCTACCAATTTGTACCAAACTCGGTGTGGTTATTGTGATTGCCACATAGAAGCAAAACATTGAAAATTATTGAAATCGAACTAAAATTACGGCCGCTTTTCATATAACGGTAAATTTCAGAAATGCTTGAAACTGGAATATTTCGAATTTTAAGGACGCTAATTTACTCAAAATGGATACACTCCGGTTTACCATGTAGCGGTAGCTTTCGGAAAGGTGAAAAACATATATTTAATACTTGCGCCGGGTATTTAATGTTCGGCTCCGCCCGAACTTAGACTTTCTTACTTGTTTAGTGTATTTTTTTTTAACCCCACCATCACATTTTATTAGGAGTCCGAGCGTATCAAAGTGTTGGGCAACAGCATTAATCTAATCTAAAATAATTTTTTAAGATGCTAAAGATGAAGAAGAAATTTTTAACACATCGGATTTGTATAAAAACTCGGGTTACATATTGGATTTCTTTTGAAAAGTATAAATTTAAAGCATTTTAATGGTTTTTATGCTTTCACGCCCATAATCCTTCTTTTTTTTAAGAAGCTGGAAAAGTCCAAATGCAAGTAAAAAATTTAGATATACTGCAAACTTATTATTCACATTTCTCTTGTTGCAGTGTTGTTACCCCAGCTTCCATATCAGTACACATAATTTTTTCATACCTTAACTTAAGCTCAAAGAGGGTATTATGTATTTTCAAACACTAATATTCAATTAGTCAGATATATTTACATCAACTCTTAGCATCCTTCATACAATTTATTCTCTTTTACATACATACAGAGTAAAGTACATGCTTCGTTCAGGAAAGGCTGTTACAATTCATTTGGTTAAATGGTCACCCTGCATTGCCATGGTCATACTGTTTCTGCTTTTCATCAATGGGATGGTTTGGTGTTTGTCGCCAAGTGCTTTGATTTCTCGCCATTTCTAGGAGATAGAGTCTATAAATAGCGGCACAGAAGCAACAATTGCAAAATCGTTTGTTGCACATAAGAATTTACATAAATACAGACTTACATGAGGTTGTCTAGACAAAGCTTCTGTTGACCTCTAAAGAGCTCATGCTTTTGCCATTAGTTATTTCCATAGAAATTGAAATATGCAGTCCTTATTCCTTATTTAAATAGTATTATAAATCCGAAAGTGAGTTTGTTTGTTTGCTACAATTTCACGCTTTAACTACTCAACCGATCAACATGAAATATTGTGTACTACTGTCATTTAGCCCAGCTTAAAATATAGGATAAATTTAGTCTCGATTAGACAAGGGGGCGTGGCACCTCCCATACAAACGGAATATTTCATACTGCATTCCTCAGGAAATATTTTTGATAGATTAATGGAACTTGTTATATATATATATATATATAATCATTATCTACTCATGGCTGCCACCTTTTAAAAAACTCGAATTCAACTGCAATTAGGAGGGTTATTTTCATTTTTTTAATTATATTAAAAAATGGATGTCAAGAGGGAAAGTTAACTGATAATAAAAACTCTGCATTTTGAAAATTAAATCACCGATTTTCATTTAGTTCACTGAGCTGTACGAAAGTACTGTACTAAATACTTGGCTCTTTTATTTTTATTTTCACCACAAATACCAAAAAAAAAATTTTTTGAATTTGTTGGCGAAATTTTAAAAGTTTATTAAAATAAAGCAAAGATTAGCAAAATTAGCGAAATCTTTCAATGCTGGTCCCTAAGGCTGCCATGCTTTCCTGCCCTTTAAATTACCCATAAAATTTGTTAAACTTCGCTAAATACCATTAAAAAAGTTTAGCTTGGTAATTTTTCAATTGCTCCCAAGACATCAAAGTTATCTGAGTTAGTCCGAAAGTGCGAAAGGAAAGGAAATAAGAATCTTAAAAATGATGAGAAAGAACAAAATAAAATAAAGCATACAGCAGTCATTTCCTGAGCCGCTTACAGCGGCAACACACCTGTGCCTTAGGCATGCTGCTGGCGGCTATAGATGCTTTTCTGTGTGCTCTACATACTATGTAAAGAACTACGGAAGTTGTAAATTTGTTCCGCTTTTCCAGCAAACGCCGGCATTATTGATTTTCCTAAAGCGCTGTGATTGAAGTGCGCGAATTTTTTATACTCGCCTCTTTGAGTTGTTGGGTATACAAACTTTCGTACACACAAACATATGTTTGTACACATTTACTTTTCCTTATGATACTGCCGCCGGCACTTGCAACACGCTTTCTGTCGTCTCATTTTTCTTGCTCATCAGCTGTCAAGCTGTGGCGCGCTGACAGTTTCAGCGCGGAGAAGTTTCGCGATGCGCTTATTTGTTATTTAATCTCCTCGCCAAATTAATTTACTTTTTTTGTTTGCTTTGCTTTGTTGCAATTTATTATTTGCGTCGCTC
>NW_023458559.1:33257063-33276089 GCF_013731165.1 Rhagoletis pomonella
TTTTTTTGTTTGCTTTGCTTTGTTGCAATTTATTATTTGCGTCGCTCCTTTGGCTTTCATTTTTTCCTGTTCCTCTGCTATTTTTATTCCTCGTCAATGACCTTGCACATTCATTTTATAGCTAGCTTCCAGATACATACGTACATACACACATACATATGTATATGCGCTATTTACTCTTTTTATTTGCGTGCTCATTTTCCTAATCCCTTCATGCATCTTCTTGTTGCCCTTGCGGTTTTGTGTGCTATATAATTTTTCTAAGCTTTCTAATTACCCACTTCACTGACCAATTATTCGCACTCGTTCAATTTTGAACATCATTTGTTTGCTGCTGCAATATGTATTTGTCTTGCACTCTTGCTTGGGATTTCTTTCAGTTTTACTAATTCTTATATTTCTCTCTCTTTAATAGAATGCCTTTTGGTATTTTGTCCCCCTTTAATTCTATTCGTTTTCAAATTTCTTCGTTGCAATAATGTCTCTTGTTTCCGTTCTGCCACACACTTTATAAATTTCATCCTTAAACAGTTACCAGCATAAAATGTCTCGAGTTTTCTTGTACAACCCTGCATCAATGTGGCAAGATAATTCAACGGATTTCATATAAGAAATGTAATTTAAGAGACTATGTATCTCTTAGACATTAGACCGTACCAGAAAAAAAGTTTTCCCCTACACCCCCGAATCGAAAGCACTTTTGCTAGACAATTTCGAACAAAATGTTTTTTTTTTTATCGAACTTAAGGGTCTCCGCTTTTAGATTTTTTATCATAAATTTCTTTGAAATTTACAGTCGTATCTATAAATATGTTATAACGATGTTTTTGTCTCGAGGAGAAATTTTTTTTACCCAAAGTTCTTCCAGTTCCTACCACCCTAATGTCAATAAACGAAAGCCCGCCAAAGACCATTAAACTTTACTAAGGAAAGTTTTTCATTCAAAGGCAATTTTAATTTTTGTTTTTTGCTTAACCTAGGGGTCGTCTTTTGTAATTTTTCTTCATATTCATCATTAGGTAGACGGTTGCTTGAAGCGATGCTATGCTATTAAAAATGTGCATGCGAAGAAACAAAAAAAAAATTAATATTTTGGTGGTTTCGTATATATTTTATAGTCTTAAAGCATGAGTAGCGCTCGTCCCTTTGCCTTTTTGCAGTATTACAAAAATGGAGCATGCAGGTTTTCTCCTAAACACTGCATTTATACGAAAAAATACTTTGCTTTGCTATCTAAATTTTTTAATGCACTCAGGTAGTATAAATTTAACAGTCGTTGATACAAAACTATGTAAGCAACAGCGAATTATTCGGGGAAACACGTTATAAAAATGCGTTTACACACAGTCATTGGAAAAAACTAAAAATACAACGGTAATTTGTGGACTTCTCAAACTTGAAAATTTTCGTTGCGAAACTTTGTTAAATTTCTTCTAATTTTTGCACCAAGCTAGTAATTGGGATTTACATGGCTTTTCTAAGACCGTATCATTTTATCGCGAGGTGTACAACAGGTACACATTGTCCCAGAATTTTCTTAAATTTTTTGAAAAAACATAAAAAATAACTAAAAAAATCGTTGTTTAATGGAGACTAGAATTTTTGTGTTGTTAATTTAATTAAATAAATTTTTCAAACTTGCACCCTCCCCTAAAAAAATTTCTTCGACAGTAAACTTTTCTAAACCTCTTCAGTTTGATACCAATATTTCAATATTTAATTTATCTTATCAATTAAATTGATTTAAAATTTTCCAATATGTGGCAACTTCCAAACAAATATTTTCGATTTCGAGACCTCTTAAACTTCTTTATTGCAATATTTACTTGGTTTTATGAATTTACGTAAATATACTGAAATTTTTAAAGAAGTGAAACTCTCCATTTTTTTCCTTCTGGATTTTAAGTTAGACATCTAGCAATGCATCGGTGAAAACTGCATTTAATTTCATGCATGCAACGAAATCGTTGTTTACACCGCAGAAGTAACGTGATCTAGCCACCAAGATCATGCGTTTTGGTTCCGAAAGCCTTTTGTTTTTTCGAGTTTCCTATGTCCTTATAAGCCAACATAACAGAAGTATTCGCCTAAATTCAACAGGGTATATATATGTATGTGGTAGAGTAAAACTGGACCACTCGGATCCATGTTACAATTAAAAGATGTGGCGAACTCTTAAACGATGTTATATGCCTTACAAAATGGCATTTGTGGGCCTTTAAATAAAAAAAATATTTTCCTTTGTTTTTAAATCGATTTAAATATGTGGGAGTGTGCGTTTTAATACTTTTGAAACTATTGATGCTAACTTTCGAGAACATTTACTTGTATTTGTTTTCTTGGGATATGTATATTTTTCTCAGTATAAATAATTTCGTATATTCATGGAAAAATCACCACTTTTCATTGAGGTAAAGGGATTTATGCCACTTTCAAAGTAAATATTTTAGAAAAATTACTGACTTGTATCAGTTAGTCTAATATATTTCACTCAAGTGATGTTTTGAAAAAACAGTGATTTACTAAAATTGATGGATAAATTACATACGTACGTACATGGCGTATGACCAACATTCCCATCTCGACTAGCAACATGGATAACAAATAAAAGATAAATTCTTTGCAATTTAAAAATATTAAATATTTTTGGTTCACAAGAACGAATTGATGATGATGAAAACGGCCTTTAGATATATTAATACTTAACCTATATATTTTTTTTAAATAAACACTACATATTTGCAAGGATACTCAAGGACAAAATTTGAAAAGGACATTTTCAATACCTATTCATCCCTATTCACCAAAAATTTGAATATTTTTTATATCTACAGAATTTTATATTTTATTTGGTATCCATATTTAAAACTGAATTTTTTAAATAATATTTGGAACTAATCAAATCTCTGAAAATTTCAACGTCCCTTTAAGAGAAATCCTGCCGCCAGCGAAAGAAACTAAAAACGCAGTTTTATAATAATTAGCTCCTAGTTTTGGTATTATTTATATATTTTTGTTTTGTGCAAAATTGATTTTTGCTCGGTGTAATCCATATTATCATTAGCTTGATTTTTTTGAGTGACTTATGCCACTTTCAAAATAAGCATTTTCTTTATACCGCTCATTAGCAAAACTTCTCTCGAACAAATCCGAAGTAGTTCTCAACATTTCAATGTATCTTTTTTAAATAACAGATATCGTTAAATTTTAATTGGTGTTATCACTAACGCAATTTTTTTTTTTTTGAAAATGGGACTTATGCCACTTTCAAAATAAACGGCTCACATAGGTTGGTTTGTTCATTATTGGAAAACCTCTTAGTTTCCTTAGCCTGCAGCTAAGGATCGGCTCCACTCAGCAGAGACTAAATGATTTTGAGCTTGATTAGTTAAAACTAGTTTGTCACCTTGGTTAGGAAAGACACCGATTTCTAAGCATAGTTATTAGCTAACCGAGCGATACTGGAGAGATGGCGGAGAAAAAGAGGTAAGGAAGAATGCCCGTAGATAGGGAAGAGCTTGAGATTTTGACGAACGGCAATGCGGCCCGGTAGTTTTATCAAAAAAAGGTATAACTTAAATGGTAACAGAAGAACTTATGCATTTGTAATAAGACTGGCCAGATCACAGATATAGTAAAGTCACGACGAATGAAAATTAAGGTGCTTAATAGATCCTGATAGGAAAAAAATAAGTTTTAATGGGGCAAATGATGACTTTGTTAAATTGCTTTCTCCAACTGCTGTTTTGTTAGCAAAAACTTTTATAATTTACCTTTATACAAATTATTTAATTTGTATTTCTGATGCAATTCAAAGCTCATAGAAAGGTTTTTTAATATTTACATAGTATAATAACATGCCGTAATAACTAAACAAAAAACTTTGTAGTTCCACAGCTCTAATGAAAGTGAAGTACTCTACTTTTGTTTCTTTTTTTTACAATTTTTTAATTACACGAACACACAAAGCGAATAGTATCAGTATTACGAACACTAGTACATTTGATTATGTTTTTTGCTGTAACCGAATAGGCACAGCATGCCATCTGCGTGAACAAGCCATTGCTGGTAGTTTACACACATAATATACATATACATAGCTACCTCAGGCGCGCTTTCATTAAAACAACGCTTTTATTGAGCGCAATCTGTTGGTTTTTGCTTTCACATGCGCTGATATTAACGCACTTTTGGCTTTGTGTGGTAGATGATACCAAGGTACATATAGTGCGCTCAAGGCCACTCAAAGTGCTAGCAAAATGCTTTGTTAGAGGTTTGTGAAGAGGCTTATGCGTGCACTTTGAGATTTGAAATTAAATTTTTTGTTGGATCAATATGCGCGTTTAGAGATTCAGAGTAATTTAAATTTACATTTCTTAGTATTAAAACGGAGTTCTCGCTATGAATTATTTGCTTCGAAACATAAAACTACCTTTCCATAGTGCCTGTTCTCCGGGAAGCCGTTAAGGCTGGTTATAGGCTGTACAGAAACCAATGCAGATATGATAAAATGCGGAGAGAAATGAGAATTTGTAGCGGTCTAGACGTGAGTGTCTTTCCAATTCCACAGGATAGCATGCCACCATTGTCTTCATTATTTAAGGTTAAGAACTGGCATAATTAAGCACATTACGGAGCCCGGTCTAAAACATTATCGGTCCTTTATTTTACCCTCAAAACTGATAAAGATAGATCTGGTCATTAGACTAGAGATGGCTCATATAACCTATTCCCCGGTGCCAAAATAAATAAAAACGTAAGTGTGCCGGGGCCACATTGTAGAAGTGAAACTTACGTTACATATCTATTTTATCTCATAAGCAATCTACACACATATGTACATTAAAGTAGTCCAAAAATGTATGTAAAAAAATAAGGTCGGATTTTTAATGCCGGCACGCCCTAGATTGTTCTATATCGAAAAAAAATATATCCCTATTTTTTATTTTGAAAAAAAAAATAAAAATAGGGAGTGCTCAAAGCAAAGGGGAAAAACAACTTTTCGTAGAAGTAGTGTAGAATTTTTGAAAATCAACAGTTTTCGATCGGAAAACTTTTCTTATCTTCAGGAGATTCCCAGTAATAATACGCAATTGTCTCTTTAACCATTTTTTCATAGTAACTATATTTTATAGGTTAAATAAACAATTGGATATTAATACTGGAGGTCTCCTGAAGAGAACCACAGTTTTCCGATTGAAAAATATTGATTTTTAAGAGTTTTATACCATTTCTACAAAAATATTTTTATTTCTCCATATAAAATACATGGAAAACTTTGAGTGCTTTGAGCATCCCCTAAATATTTTTTGATTTCAAATTAAAAAATAAGGGTATATTTTTTTCGATATAGAACAATCCTAGGGGGTGCCGGCATTAAAATTCCACCTTAATTTTTTTGGACCACTCTAATGTACATGCATACATACATCTGCTTTTGCTCAAGGTGATATTTTTTGTATTTAGCTCCCTACCCTACCCCTGTTCGTTCTAATTACATTTATGTTATTCTATTTTCCTTTAGCTTCACTTTTATCTTCATACTCTATCTATTACTAAGTCGATAGGAACATCCTACAAAATATCGATAACAAAACCGATAAAAATATCGGTATGACAAATTCAATGAAAATTTCGATAGCAAAATCAATAATAATATTGGTGGCAAAATAGATTATTTATCATTTTTGCTCCCGATATTTTTATAGAATTTTGTTACCGATATTTTTATCGATTTTTTATTTATACTTTTATAGATTTCGTTTACGCCAAAAAAAAAATATCGATAACCGAATCGATAACAAAACCGATAAATAATCGATATCAAAATCGTTCAAATATCGATAACAAAATCTGTAACAAATTCGTTAAAAATTTCGAAAGCAAAATCGATAATATTGGTAGCAAAACTGATTAGAAAACCGATAATAAAAATATCGATAACAAAACCGATAAAAGTATCGATAGTAAAATCGACAAAAAATTGATAACAAATAGCGATTCAATAAATATTCGATAACAACGTCGATAAATAATCGATAACAGAATCGATAAATAACCAATAACAAAATCGATTATATCGATAAGTCCCGTGAAACCCAAAAAACTCTAAAATCCCAAAATAGTCTATGTCTCTATCTATGTCCTTTTCTCTTTAACTTTAATCTTTCTTCCTCTATCTTCATCTTTACTTTCCTCGGTATCCTCATCCTCATCCCCATCTTTTTCATTATATTTATCTTTGTTTTTCCGTTTATGTTTATCATATTCTTCATATACTTATTCCCCTTCACCTTTGCCCTTATATAAGTAAAGTGTTTAAATTTACTTTAGTCTTCATTTTTTCCTTTATCTTTTCGCATCTTTGTTTTTGTTTTTATTTTTACCTTTGCCTTTATCCTTTTCTTTATCTATCTACGTACTCGCCTTTACTTTCATTCTTGTACAGGCCTTTTTCTAGGTGTTACTCTTTAACCTTTTATTAGCAAGTTGTTGTTAAATTAATAGCATACATTCAAGAAGCACTTGCTTCCGTCCAAACCATTTCCGTTGCACCATTTCCATTGCACAATTTCCGCTGCACCATTTCCGTGTGCAATTTCTGTCGAATTTGCCAATCTACTACCAACCAACCAACCACCGCTAAAGAAGTTTCACATCCAAAAGCACTCCTCTATTTGGCCGTCGAAGCCAACGACGGAAACTGGGTAAATACATACGTCGCCAAGAAACGGTTTTTATAGATCGAGGAGCTATGAGTCACCTAAACCCATGTTGTCTTCAATCTTAGAAGTTCTATATAAGTTTTCATTGAAGTAATGTGTTTGCAGAAAACTTTAAGGTCAGCTGCTTTTTGTTTTTGTTCGATCCTATCCTACATTTACCCTCATATAATATCTTTCTCTATTCTTCTTGGAGAGAAGTTATATCAGGTAACATTTAGATTGAAGTTCGAAAAATATTTTGGCCGATTATATAGTTATGATTTTTAACTTATTTTGCTAACGAGCTATTGGATTGATTATGTGTTCATATGGAATAGTAGCTTATGTCGGAAGACTGGCTTCGCATCATACGATTGCGAATAACTCACCGGCGCCAAGCCGTTGAAGAACTTTTGGCAAATAAACATGCGAGAAATAGTTCCGTTACTATCAAGTCCATATTCTTATTAAGTCTCATCAAAAAATGCCAGGGTGTATCAATTTTGAGTAAATTAGCGTCCTTAAATTTCGAAGTATTGAAATTTCAAGCATTTCAGAAATTTAACATTATATGAAAAGCGTAATTTTGGCCCGATTTTTTAAGTGGCAAGCACAATAACCATACTGAGTTCGGTACAAATTGGTAGAACGGTTACCGAGATACATATATGTGATCATAAGTGGGCGTTGCCACGCCCATTTTCCAAAATTTTATCACAAACCTATTTCTTGGTTAAGAATTGTTGCAAGCATCAATTTTGAATAATTAGCTTTAATATATACTGATTTATCGAAGATTTTGTATTTCTCTAAATTACCGTTATATGGGATGTGGGCGTGGTTATTGTCCGATTTTAAAAATTTTCGGCCATATGGTATCTTGAACGAAGGCCAACAACTGTGCTAAATTTGAAGAAATTGGTGCAGCGGTTACCAAGATGTAACCATAAGTGGGCGTGGCTACGACCTTCTTCTTCTTCTTTTTTGGCGCTGTAACCGCCTAAGCGATTTTGGCCGAGTTCAGCAAAGCACGCCAGTCGTTTCTCCTCTGTGCCAACTGACGCCAATTGGAAACGCCAAGTGAAGCCAAGTCCTTCTCCACCTGATCTTTCCATCGCAGTGGGGGCCTCTCTCTTCCTCTGCTACCACCAGCGGGTTCCGAGTTGAATACTTTCAGAGCTGGAGCGTCGGTGTCCATTCGAACGACATGACCAAGCCAGCGGGGCCGCTGTATTTTAATTTGTCCATATCGTTGTAAAGCTCGTACAGCTCATCGTTCCATCGTCTGCGGTACTCGCCGTCGCCAACGCGTAAAGGCCCGTAAATCTTCCGCAAAATCTTTCTTTCAAACACTCCAAGAGCCGCCTCATCGGATGTTGTCATTGTCCATGCTTCGGCGCCATATACCAGCACGGGCATGATGAGTGACTTATAGAGCGCGGTTTTCGTACGTCGAGAGAGGACTTTACTCCTGAATTGCCTACTCAGTCCAAAGTAGCACTTGTTGGCAAGAGTGATTCTACGTTGGATTTCAATGCTGACATTAATATCGGTGTTAATGCTGGTTCCCAAGTAAACGCCCATTTTCCAAAAATTTTTAATATTCTTATTTCGTATTTCCGAAAATTACCGTTATATGGGATGTGGGCGTGGTTATTGTCCGATTTTAAAAATTTTCGGCCATTTGGTATGCTGTACTAATTTGGAAGAAATTGGTGCAGTGGTTACCAAGATGTCACCATGTAACCATAAGTGGGCCTGCCTACGCCCATTTTCCAAATATGTATAATATTCTTATTTTTCGTCTGAAAATTATTGCAAATATCAATTTTGAGTGAATTATCTTCAGTAGTTACTAAAATATCGCAGTTTTCGTATTTCTGGAAATTACCGTTATATGGGAAGTGGGCGTGGTTACAGTCCGATTTCGCTCATTTTCAATACCAACCTACCTTGGATTAACGAAAACCTACATACCAAATTTCGTTGAGATATCTCAATTTTTGCTCGAGTTATCGTGTACACGGACGGACGGACAGACAGACAGACGGACAGACAGACATGGCTTAATCGATTTCTCTATTCATTCTGAGCATTTATGTATACATTTGTCTATATGTATCTCGATTCGTTTTGGCTGTTACAAACAACCGTTAGGTGAACGAAATTAATATACCCTTGTGCACAAGTGCGCTCGGGTATAAAAATCATAACTACATAATCAGCCAAAATATTTATGTATGAGTTTAAAATGAAATTCATCAATGAGGAACGAATTTTATAAGTTGCGATACAAGCAACAGCCTACGCCGAAGACAGACTTCGCATAAAATTTTAACTAAGACAATTTTTATACCCGAGCGCACTTGTGCACAAAGGTATATTAATTTTGTTCACATAACGGTTGTTTGTAACAGTCAAAACGAATCGAGACAGATATAGACAAATGTATACATAAATGCTCAGAATGAATAGAGAAGTCGATTAAGCCATGTCTGTCTGTCTGTCTGTCTGTCCGTCTGTCCGTATGTCCGTCCGTCCGTCCGTCTTTGTACACAATAACTCGAGCAAAAATTGAGATATCTCAACGAAATTTGGTATGTAGGTTTCCGTTGATCCAAGGTAGGTTGGTATTGAAAATGGGCGAAATCAGACTGTAACCACGCCCACTTCCCATATAACGGTAATTTCCAGAAATACGAAAACTCCGATATTTTAGTAACTATTGAAGATAATTCACTCAAAATTGATATTTGCAATAATTTTCAGACGAAAAATAAGAATATTATACATATTTGGAAAATGGGCGTAGCCAGGCCCACTTATGGTTACATGGTGACATCTTGGTAACCACTGCACCAATTTCTTCCAAATTAGTACAGCATACCAAATGGCCAAAAAATTTTTAAAATCGGACAATAACCCCGCCCACATCCCATATAACGGTAATTTAGAGAAATGCAAAATCTTCGATAAATCAGTAAACATTAAAGCTAATTTATTCAAAATTGATGCTTGCAACAATTCTTGAGCAAGAAAATTTGTGGTAAAATTTTGGAAAATGGGCGTGGCACCGCCCACTTATGATCACATATATGTACCAATTTGTACCAAACTCAGTATGGTTATTGTGCTTGCCACATAAAAGCAAAATGTTGAAAATTATTGAAATCGGACTGAAATTACGGCCGCTTTTCATATAACGGTTAATTTCAAAATTGCTTGAAACTGCAATATTTTGAAATTTAAGGACGCTAATTTACGGGTATTTAATGTTCGGCTCCGCCCGAACTTAGACTTTCTTACTTGTTGTTTTATACAACGCTTGCAGTTGTTTACGGTTATGCTGCAGCAACAAAACGAAAAACAAATCTGCAAAAAACTTCAACCACACATTTGCACACACCGAGGCTTTTGTGCGGAATTTTCCACTTTTTGCTTTAGTATTTTCAAACCCTGTTTTTCTGCGCGATTCAAACTGCTTTTGTGTACCGTCCACGGCTTTTAGCTGCGCCAAGAGAAAAACTACAAATAAATGCTTTATAAAAGTCGTGAGAAATAATTGCTATGGTAGTTTAAATCAGGTTGGTTATGGTGGCGCAAAGTAACGTGGCAGTGAATTTTTCCGTCCGCTGCCAAAACCGCACATCTATGAAAATTTTATTCAGCTAAATTAGGCTCTTCTAACTACAAATTGCGGGCGACGGGTAGGGACTTCCACTATTTGTTTGCTATTTTTTTCAGCCACATACGGTCATGCACTTTTTTATTACCTTTGTATTTATTGTTGCGTGCTCGGTGCATATCAACAACAAGTTTTCTTTTTATTTTGGACCGCTGGCAGTGAAAAACAAAAATATTTAGCCTTTTCTAGCGCTCGTCGCTGGCAGAGAGTCGCATAACTTCCGTCGCAGCTTCGAGGACTCATGGCTTCTGATTTTTTTACATACTCGACCGCAGCTCTTAGTTTGCCCTTTATTTGTTTGTTCATTTATCCAATGAAATTTTAATTAAAATATTACCACTGCGGCTGAGGGAAAGAGCAACGCGGTAAGTGTTTGCCGCTTTTCAGCTAAAGCAGTGTTGCCGTTTGCTGAAACTCAATAGAAGGACAAAGTGGGTTCTTATAACGCGTATAGCGTAGGCAATTTTGTATGCAATGGAGAGGACGTTGAAAGACATTCACAAGTAGACTGGGCAGATGGGGCTTCAAGTAAGACCATAGAAAGTATAAGATTTAATTCTGACCTCCAGCCAAGCCAAAAAATAATATCTTCACCATTTCTTTATCAAGATGTTATTATGGACACTAAATTGGAAAGTAGAATAGAGGATTAAGAAGGCCCGCAATTCCTTTCACGATTGAAGAAAAACTTTCAGTAGAATATGTGGCCTATTCCATTGATTCACGCATTGTAGTATATACACAGCAGTAATTAGGCCAATAATGATCTAAATATATATATTTTTATGGTTTCGAAATTGGTTGAAAATTGCGGCCAAAATCGTCGTTTCCGTATTTATGTATGGTTGCTGTTGCAACCTGTTCAAATTAAAAGAAAAAGAAGGCAAAAGTGAAAATAAAGACCCAAATGGAGACAATAGAAATTCATAAGAATTAGGGTAACTGAGTTGAAATTTTTCGACAGGAATCGAAATAAATTCAGTCATAAAAGTTACCCGAATTTATCGAATCATTTAAAATTAACGAAATTTAGTTGTCGAAATTTATGGATAGTTATCGAGCTATAAAGATTTTTGGGATTATCGAAATTTGTCAAGTTAATGTAATGTATCAAATTATCGATATTTATTGAATTATCATTATTTATAGACTTAACGAAATTTGTCGAGTTATCGTAATGCATCGAGTTCTTTCAAATTACGAGTTAACGATAATTATTGATCTACTGAAATTGCTAGATTCATCGAATCGAGGTTTATAGAGTTTTCAAAATATATCGAATCTTCGAAATTTCATGGTTTTATAAGTTTATCGAGCTATCAGTGCTTATCGAATTTTATCGTGTTAACAGAGTGTAACGAAATTTTTCGATAACTTTCGAAAAATGTGGATTTGTCAAAATTAAAAATGTATAGAGGTATCCAAAGCTATATACATTTTTGAGTAATCGAAATTTATCAAGCTCTTGAATTTTACAGTTATTGAAATTAGTCAAGTTATCGAAACTTGTTGAGTTATCGGATTTTAGTGTTTTCCAAATTCATCGAATTATCGATTTGTATCAAATCATTGAAGTTTATCGATAAACTGGAATGTATCGAGTCAATTCCAAGTCTCGCCGAAGTCCTACAAACCTTAAGAGAAATAAAAAATTGTAGTCACGTTTCAGTTCCAAAGCAGAAGATTTTCCGGTAGGTTACTTTGTACCTTATAAGTTTTGCTTGCTTTGATAAATCAGAAAACCTATCCAAGGCTATTAAACACTAGAAAAACTGTCGAAATTCGACAGTAACTGCAGTAAATTTACTTCCTCAAATAAATGACGCACTATTTTTAGCATAAACCTGAACTAAGGAAAAACTTCTCAAATTGAATAAGTCTCAAATAAGGAAACTGATTTTTCGTTTTAAGGAAATGCTTTTTTCTGAGTGTATGGACCCAAAAAATTAAAAATATTTTTGTTCATTTAATAACCAAAATCCATCATCTCCAATCGGGACCGACGCAGGGTTTGAGGCTAAGGAAATCGAGTGTAAAAATGTGGTTACTACATTTAAGGACCACCCTAATGAACACATATACATAAGTACATGTGTACACAATTAAATGCACATTTCTTTGAACTATTTACTCGTACTATTTAAAGCATTTCTTTTACTTCAAACATAGTAGAGCTCGAATTCTCTGAAAATTGAAATCAACCACAAAACCAATAGGAAAATTCTATACTTACTAAGATTTGAACTTTTTGCCATATTACATTTTGCGCTCACCAAGGTGTATTTGTTTATTAATTTAAACCGGAAGTAGTATAATAATCAAGAAAATAGGAGATTACTTAAAGGCGTGAAAGATATTTTTATATATCTTGCGAAAAGTAAACATGAGTTTATGCTGTGCGTATGTACTTGGAAAGCACTTATTGATAATAAAATAATTATTTGAAATAGTCAGAATAATGAAATCTAGGGGGCTTTTTTCTTTAGTGGTTTACATCGTATTTCGCGTTTCAACATATTTAGCACCAAGCCTTGGACACTACTCTTCTTTGGTACAACGTTATTCTTTGCTTTTGTGGATATCTCGCGGAGAATTTACACACATTTTATAATCTGGTGTTTTTGAAAAAATATCTAAGATTGTATATTTTGAAGTTAATTTCACTTTTTGTGTTAGCTATAACAACTAAGCCTTGAAATTATACCATAGCTACATAGTATATCACTTAGAACTTGATATGGTGCGCATGGAAGCATTTGCGTAATTGAAGTCAACTGAACCTACAGGGACCTACAGTTTTACGCTGACTCCGAACGGCGATTGCATTTTTATGAGAAGCGGTTTTTCATAACAGAAATATACTCCGCTTATTTTTTTTGTATGTTGGTCGGAAAATGGGCTTAATCCCAGGCCCTGAGGAATGGTAGTGCTCACTTCTAATCACTACACAACAGCGGCGGGTCAATACCTGTCCTAGAAATATCAATTCCGTTCTCTCTTTTTCCTACAAAAGTTTTGTCTGTGAACCTATATACATATATGTGTGTCTCGAAAATTTTTCTGATATAAGTTTAGTTAGTTTTTGTATAAGCTTTTATTATGTTTCACCTGTGTATAATCAAATCTTGCAATCAATTTGTCCCAACATCCTCATGAGCTAGCCGTTTGAAACTATACACCTAGCTCAAAACCCGCTGACAATGCAATATGAAAAATGAATTAATCCGCTCTGTGACGCAGGTGTCGAGATATTTGAAAACCCCGTATTTATGGTCCGATATTGTTTATATTTGGAATTATACTTTCCATTCTAATTGTCTACTCAAATATGAAAAGGAATAACTCCACGAAAAATTTTGCTCGCTTAGTGTACAAGAAGTGGAGATATTTGGAAAACCCGTATTTATGTTTATTTATGAAAAGGGATAACTCCATAAAAATTTTGCACGTTTGGTGGAGCAGGAGTCTAAGTAGATATTTGGAAAATCCGTATTTATGGTCCGATTTGTTTCATTAAGGGTCCTTGATATATTACCTAAATGGAAAGAAGCAACTCCACAAAAAATTAGCCATTGAAAGGTGCCTGGGTTCGATTTTTACTTTTTTACTTACCACTACTGAAAGCTTGTCTTTAGAAATTTCCTTTTAAATATCTTGTTTCTCATATAAACGCGTAATTGTAATGAAATTACTCGTTTTATTTTATTACTGAGCAGAAAAACACACACACTTTTCACCGTTTTTTTAATGCAAATACTCCTCTGTGCGATGGTAGGTACAAATCATACATACGCGATGTATTAAATTTCTAGTCTTGGTTATGATTTTTAGCCTGAATCTTTGCAGAAACTCGTCTATACTTTAGAGTCAATATGAGCGGTTTAGTGTTCACATCGGTGCAATTAGGGCGCTTCTCTGTAATATGAAGTTTACTTTATATATATGTATACGTGTCTGGATGACTTAGAGTAATTCCCAATTATATATATTCACCAAATCCTTCAAAAGCAGTACAATTTTTGGCCGAAGTACAAAATATGGTCTGAAGAGCTTAAAGCACTTCCTCTCGTAATTCGTCCACGAATTCCGGTTTCACTTATGTAATTTACTGTCATTTTCTCAAACAGATTAATAAGTGTACATATTTGTCATAACAGGCGTAATCATATATTTTAAGTGTGTTACGTATACGCCCAGTGTAACCTAAATGCAATATCCACATTCTGTGTAGCACATATCTCACAAGAATCGAAAAGCAAACAGTAAAAAATTTAGGTCATTGACTTTATTCACATAAAATGCCCGCATTTTTTCCAGTCATATAAATTTTCCGCATAATTGTCTGTTTTTATCTATTTTCACTATTTAGTGCTGACAGTCATGCGAAAGGTATGCCCCCCAATTTATAGTAATTTGCTGTGTACGCCAAGACAAACTCCTTCCCTTTTATATCAATTTATAGTAATTTTTTTGTCCTTACTAGTTATTAAAAGCATTTTTATTTATGATCATTAGGCACACACAAAGGTAATTTTGTGGAAAGCTTGGCGAACACGTTTCAGCAGAAAACTTCAGTTTAAATCTTCGGAAGTAATTACATACCTTTGCAGTGTATGTAGTAGATATATATGGTGGTAACCACTGCAGGCTATGCTTTAATTCGAAAGTTTGTGGTGTCCAACAAGTGTTTTCGCTACTGTACGTATGCGTTTGTGTGCCAACCGGGTAAATTCCGTTTCAGGTATTACACGAAAATTGCTTTCGCATTAACTCGATTTCAATTTTGTTGTGCAAATAAATAAAAGTTAAAGGCTAGTTTATAGCTTGTAGCCATGAACTTAGTTTTCTGGTGAGTGTTAAGCAAATATTTTCCTTGTTTTGTTTCTATGTAGGCTTTCATCGCTGTTTTCAGGTGTGTATATACTATACTGATGTGTATATACTGAGTATATACTATGAATGTGTACAGATATCTACGTATATATGTACTTATTAAGCTTCGTTATTTTGATGGTGCTTTCCATTCACTTTGTTGACTGGTGTCACTTAAATACTAACAAAGTAACTATTTATTTTCGTTGTACTAATACCTAGTTACATTGTTTTTGTTTTGATTACTTAACCAAGCGGTTTTTCAGTACGGTGGTACGATCTAATGTACATGTGTCAGAGTTAAATCTGTCAGTTTTTGTTGCGCTCGAAATATTTATGTGCGGTCATATGATGTGCATTTTCGTATCGAAAACTTTGTGCTAAACATTATTTATCTATCACCTCCTCAATTTTTGGCAGTGCACAACTTTCTAAAGGTACCTCGCCAGCGAAGTTGGAATATTATTTTTGATAAAGTTTTAATGTATTTTTTGAAACAGTTTAAATAAAGGAATTCCTGGAATTATGTACACAACGAGACAAACTTATATGTCTAACAAAAGCCATGTAAATCCAAAATTCTAACAGAATTTAAAACCAACCACTACACCAATTAATTAGTTTCAGAGTTTATTAAAAACCAGTGCTTTTAGGAAAATTTCAATTGAAAAACTTTATTTCTTATAAAGTTTTATAAGCACTCTATAAAGAAGCAAAAAAAGATATGCATTTTTATATCGAGTTTCCACGAAAACTGTGTATTAAAAAATTTAGACAGCAAAAAAAAATATAAATGGCTCATTCCACGGCAATCGATACTAAATGAAACGAAAATAAACTTAAGAATTTGTGTGTATTATTTCTAGTAAGTAAGAGTAAATAAGTCTAACTTTCAAGACTGAAAGCTATCTGAGCATTAAAGTCCGCATTTGATTCTTTTAACTCGTAGCCTGAGGTGTAATTATTTTAAATATTTAAAATGTAGTATGTATCTACCAGTCTTTGTTATCTGTTTTGTAATATTTACATCATAGACTTAATGAATAAATTGATTGAATTAACATTTATTTATACAATCGTTCCGATAATACTTTGAAATGCAAAACTGGCGATAAATTCACAACAACAAGTAGAAAAAAAATACATAATTACTGTCGTCATTGCAAACCTAACACATCTGGACATATCGGCACCAAAAAAAAATAAAAAATGTTTACCTTTGCAATTTGCCAAATATATTGTGTCAATAATGCATAGTACAATATCTATTGAAATCATAATAATCAATTCCATATAAAAACAATCACATTTATTTTAAAATCTATTGCAAAATAGTTTAAAAAAAATTGAACAGACATAGGTTAGTCGTAGTGACATAAGTGAAAATATTAGCATTAAATTACATATGGGTGTTTCCATGAAAATGTCAACCAGGACTGAAGAAATAAAAACAACTGAAAAGGGTTTTTAAGACGAATTAATAAGAGAAAAATACTCGAATTTTTATATTATAGAAGTATTTCAGCTTATTGGAATTTTAAAACTCAAAAATGGAAGAGTTAAACTGAATGTCTCTTCGACTCAGTTTTCTCTAATGAAATGAACTATTTTCTCTTTCCTATTAACTAAATTAAGAGATTTGAAACATTACAATTACATCTTAAAATCAAACTTGCAATAACAACTAACTATAAAAATGAGAAAAAGGAGAAGTTAGAGCTCGAATAACGGTAATTTTTTGATTTGCTTCTGATAGTATTCCAATGTCGCGTACGTTATGCAAAAACATTGTTTGTGTATGTCATTTGTATATTGGCAGTCGCAGGTAATGCAGATTACACTTCTTAAGCGAGAATTCTTCTAGTTAAAGATATACAGTAAAATTTTCTTTCCAACCGAAGTAAAAAAAAAATTTTTACCCTTTAAAATTTGTCGCATACGTTATTGAAAGCACGAAAATTTCAATCAAATACATCAAAACTAATGTTAATTGCAAATTTTCCATTTAAATTATTTAGAATAGTTGTAAAACAATGAAACGGTGGCGAGAAGAGTTCTCAATAAATACATTTTATTACTTACGAGAAAAATTGTCGCGTACGTTATGTCGCGTAAGTTATTGTTTTTTTTTTAATATAAACCTAGCCAGAGATAATTTCTCCTAAAATAAGAAAGGATTGTAAAGGTACATTATTTAGCTTAGTTTAGGAATTTTTAAAGAAAAGAAAAACTCCCATGATTCACAGACTTTCACATATATGCGTGTTTCCATGAAAATGTAAACCGAAAATGCAAGCAAATGAATTCAAACGGCTTTATAACTTTAAATTTCGTATTCAGATGGCGGAAAAAGGTTTTGAAAACGCGAAACGGTGGAGAGAAGAACTGAAAAAATTTAATTTAGTATGTGTTACTAGTAAAAATATTGTATGGGGGAAAAATCTGTCGCGTACGTTATGTCGCGTACGTTATTATATTTTTTTAAATAAAAACTAACCAGAGATAATTTCTATCAAAAAATGGAAGGATTTTAAAGGTACATTATTTAGCTTAGTTTAGTAATTTTTAAAGAAAAGAAAAACTCTCATGATTCGCAGACTTTCGCATATATGTATATGTGCCTTAAAACCACTTCTTTTTTTGTCGCGTACGTTATCACCTGGTTTTGAATGGATATTTTCCACACCAAAGTTTCGAGGCTGCTTATTTTTTTCTCAAACATAGTACCCTTTGGTTGCAACATAACCGTAATCTTTTTTTTTCAGTAACTTCTATTTTTGATAGATTTACGTTACTCTATAAGCGTACGAATGTCGCGTACGGCTGTATGGAAACACCCATATGTAACTAGAACTCAAACAAAAGCACGCAATATACTATATTTAGTTTTGTATCTACATATATGTATGTAGGTTATTAGCATATTTGCGTAAAAACTATTCGTAATTCTGTAGTCATATCTCCACCGATCACGTATTATTATGAAAATTTTCTAGTGAAATTCTTATCGGCTTGTGGTTGTATTTGACCAACCTATGTTCGCTTAACGACAGATAGGTACATATGCATGAACATACATACGTATAGCTGCAGTACATATAACTACATACATCTATATGTATGTACTATAAGTTCACTCCCTGTAGTGAAAAGCTGAAGTAGTATGCACAAATTCCAGTTCATGAACTATTATTTAAGGACAAAAGTCATTCCAGTCCGTTATGATCCAATAATAATACCAGTTGCTGATAGAAAAAAGTAAACTAGTTGGTAGAAATTCTAGTTCGAAAACTGGTATTAAATGGGGAAGTCATACCAGTTCGTCATGGACTATAATTATATCAGTTCTCCGCAGTGAAATGCCAAACCAGCCAGTATTAATACTAGTTCATTAACTAGTATGTGCTAAAGCGATGGCCTACCATTTCGGCGAATTCGAACAACTTATGCGATCAGCGACATCTGTCTTTGAATAGCCACAACCAAAACTAAAATGCGGTTAATTGCTTTCATCACAAATGTCGGCTGTGGCGTCGAATGAAGACTACCGATTCTGGTTCTGAGATCCCAGGTCGAGTGCGCGTGTAAGTTGTTAAAGTAAAGAAGTAAATTAATTTAAATTAATGTTTCAATTTAAATATAAAATAAAAATTGTACATAAATTTAATTTCATTTGGAAAAAGCCTAAATACTCAAATACCATAAAAAAATAAAAAAAAAACAAATTTTTGTTCTTTTTAAAACAATAAATTTAAAAATTACAAG
>NW_023458559.1:33281089-33295972 GCF_013731165.1 Rhagoletis pomonella
ATCCTTAATTTTAGCGGTTGAATTTCAACCGCTGGGCGAACACTAGTTAAATTAAATTTACATTTTTATATCAGCAAATGTCAACACAAATATTGCCAATGAGAACAAGTGCCTTAATCAAGTGGAAGCCGAAATGCAAGGTGCTCTTTTATACATCCCGTATCATAATTATATGTGCACCATACAAATTTATGTTTTTGCTATTTAGATAATTTAAGTTATTTTTTTTTATAAAAATTTTATTTATTTTTTTTAACAAAAACCATATAAATACAAGTTTCTTAGAAAAAGTTTAGGAACGTAGTTTAGTTCCAAAAATGGATTAATACGATTTTCGCAAAAGAACAAATTATGTTGTTATAAAAAGTAACAAAAAAAAAAAAAATGTTAATGTGGTACGCTTAAGATTATGGCATGCGGTGTAAATATTATAAAATTTTGCATACAAGTATCGAAATGTTATATATGTTGTGTTCAATTTAGTTCGAACATGCATTTGTATTTGTAGACGAACGCATACACATATGCACTGAGTAAAATTAATAATAAATCAAGATAAAAAATATGTTGTGGCAGGATATTTAGCAGCATTGAAATGTTCGACAGTCCAATTACTTCTTACCTCAGTACAGCTTTTTATATTGTTACACACAGATGTATACTAATGCATTTGTACATATTTAAAAACAAGCAATACAAATTATTCTTTTGGCTCCAATCTACGCCCACCTTTCGTTTTCAAGAGCGTGATTGTATGAGTTGTGCTTGTTATCTCTCTTTAGAGAGTCCCATTTTGTGTGGATGGTAACTCAGTCTGCAGTGTCCGGTGCATTTGGTGAGAGTTCTTAAACCCTCCATGTTAAGACTTAGCACCTTCTCAGAGAATCCAAGAGAGGAAGTTATGCATATTTTGGAATGCATTCTTACCTTTGTCGTGCGCTATTGTGTTGCAATTTGCAAGTCCTTCCATCCCCTTAGGAGCTCTTCCGTTTGTCCCCTGGATGGACCACAGAAAGGCTGGTAGCCGGTTAGACTCCATTGGGCAACGCATTTCGTTAAAGTGCCAGCCCTTTTATTGTCATCAAAGCCCTAATAATCCGTAAACCCACCACAAGGTTGTTGGTTTCTAGTTTTTCCAGTAACTTTTGGCGCCTGTCTACCAGCTTTGACACTGTTTTGCAAGAGGCAAGTGCTCTTAATGCTGCCTGTCTATCTGGCATGATGTTTATGGTTGCCCTATTAATCCTTCCGCGAAAGCATTCGTCGACAGCGACTTCAATTGCAAAAATTTCCGCCTGGAATTTATGCCCCATCGGAACGCTTTTTTGAAATCTAGATCCATACACGCCGGCCCCAGGGTTCCCATTCGCAAGTTTGGACGGCGATCATCGTTTTACAGGTATCACTTTCGGGTATTATTACCTTGTAGTACTTTCTAAATGGTCAGCTCCGGTAGGATTGAGTCTTTGAAATTTACTGCGGGATCATTTATGAATTGTTTTAGGATACCCAAATGACCTCTTAAGTCCCAAGCTTTCAAGCTGTTTAGGTTCAGCTGTCTCAGGGTGGTCCAGAAAGCCTCCTTCTCTGTAGGTGTAGCTAGATGCGGTATGCCTGCGAAGCCTTCAAGCGCCTTTGTCGTGCACATGTGTATAGCCAACAGTATGCTTGGCTTTTGGCCAACAGGCCAGTACCGCATAGACGACAATCGGTTTTATCACTGTATTGAATGACCAGTACGTTAGTTTCGGGGATATTCCCCAAGGACAATGAAGCAGAAATGAAATAACCAACCTTTTTGTATATAAAAAACTTTTTACCGAGGGTCCTGTTACAAGAGTATTCAGTCGTAGTTATTTGCGAACCCAGTAATTAATTTTTTCGAAAAATGAGAGCAGCACAGAGCAGAGAGAGGAACACTTTCCATGCGTATGTTCTGTGAATTTGTATGGCATCAAACTCTTTTCAAAGTGTATACAAACTTTTATAGCTTGAACGGGGACCGACCTGGGACTAAAGCCTCTAGGGTTTAACAGTTTTGTTTAATGAAATACTCCCACTGAGTAGAACTCATACAAAAACGCTTGTTATGAGAATGTGGTGAATAGTTAACCCAAAAATTTCAATAAAATAAGACATCATAGGCATCAAAAAAAAACTCCAGAACGCCGTATCGATTGCGTAGCTATCCATAGGTATCCAATTTTTGGTGTTTCGCACAATCAATTTTTATTTAATGATTTTGTTCACCTGACATACTAGAACATCAAAGAAAGTTTGTAAAACAACAATATGCGGGCCACATAATCATAGAAATTTGCTTATGAAAATACCAGCTTGCAATAACAGTTTACACAAATTGTTATTACCTGCCAACATTTGTAGGGTGGCACCCTCATTTCGTGTGCAGACATGTATAGTACACCACAAAAACACATTTTGTGGCTATGTTATCCAAATTAATATTAAATATCGGTGGTATGTACACACACTCATACATATCTACATATATCTAAATGAATATATATTATGGTGGTCCAGAAATGCATGCGCAAAGAGGGAAGTTCGAATTTTAATGATCTCATCACTTAGGATTGCTCTATAAAAGGATATACCACTGCATTTTTAATTTGAAATCGAGAAAATATTAAGAGGTCGCTCAACGCGCTCAAAGTTTTATATGATGAAAAAACTAATTTTCGTTTAAATGGTATAAAGTTTTGGAAAATCAATACATTTCGATCGGAATACTCCATTTCTCTTCAGAATACTTCAAATAATAATACCCAATTTTTAATTTTTCCTAACTTTTATACTAACGATATTTTACACGATATTTAACGATTTTTCACATTGCGCTTTTTCGGGTTGTCGGGGTACCAATAAAAAATAGTTAATATAAAGAAATGGTTAAATAAACAATTCATATTATTTATTATTGACAGTCTCCTAAATAAAACAGAGTTTTCTAATCGAAAAATACTTATTTTCAATAATTCTGTATCCTTTCTACGATTTTTTTTTTCTCAAATACATGTACAACTTTGAACGCTTTAGAAAAAATAGGGGTACATTTTATCGGTATAAAACGATCCTAGGGGGTGAGAGCATTAAAATTCCGACTATTTATATTTTTTTTTTACCACCCTAAAGTAAGTACGTACCTTGCTCTAGATACATAGTGCTCCTCTGCGTCATTCTGCGGGTATCTTAGTTCACCTGCGTCATTGCAACAACATACTCGTACATTGGAAATTGATATCTACCTTCTCTTTTTCTTACATTCAAATTCTGTGCAGTTGTATGTAAAATAGTAAACCTGTAAACCTCTACGCTGTCATGTGAACTAAATCATTTTGACAGCTACGCTGACAGCAGATGTTTGTGATATGCATAACCAGTAATGGGTAAATAGAAAGGACATCCTCACACATGCATCCTATGTACATACATACATACGTGACAAGACACCCGCAATCATGAATAACTATACAAGAAAGGAGGGTTAAAGAAAATATTGCTAGCCATTAGTGCTACTCCAACGAATGGTAACCAGGTAAGAATATAGATTGAGATAGGAAATACAATAGCTGCGTAAAATTAATTTCATATCATAAAACTGACACGCAACGATAACTAAGAAAAAAAATTGCTTATGCCAGCAAGGCTGCTGCTCATTTGTATCTTATTTTGGGTAAAAGAAAGAAACAAAATTAAGGAAAACTCACCGTTTGAAGCTACATAGTTTCATATTCAGGCTACGTGTTGCTTTTATGCCCACAGGTAATAGTTAAGCAGCGTTTCGGTGTTGTTTTTTAAAAAGTTGGCATGCTGTGGGCGGTGGCGTATGAGCAACCTTCTGCTGCTTTATTTCTATCTTCTGCTGTTTTTTTTTATACTTCACTTTTTATTGTTTGCGTGGATGATGTGTTACAGTGAAGAGAGTTTTTTCTTGACTTTAAATGAATAAGCTTTACTTTTGCTTTGATTTTGCTGCCAACGTAAGAACTGTGTTGCTTTTAATAAAATGCGCTGTCGTTCAATAGATCTAGATTTATTATTGACGCGTATATCTTTAATTTAAGGTGAATATTCATTCGACTGACAAATAAAGGTACCTTAAGTTTTATATTGCCACTTAGCCAATATTTTTAGGCAGTCTTTATCTTAGATTCATGGATTGTATAGTTAGAAGCTGATTCATCGGGGGCTTATATTCCAAACCCTTTTTCTGCAATTTTCACAAAAACGTCCTCGTTATGGCCAAACAAGCTATTTCGGAATTTGAAACAATTTTTTGTTGAACACTTTTGAGTTACACATATAAATACACATATTGCTATCTCACATAAAATTTTCTGTGATTTTATTAAAATTTTTTACATACTACATTCATTGATGTAATTAGCTTGCACGTAGATTAACTAATACTGACTGGAATAACCTGATTTTGTGGCCACAGTGGGAAAGTGGGATATACTCACAAACGCTCTCGTTCAACCACAACCCCAACACTATTTGCCAGCAGCTAATCTAAAGTGGCGAAAATTATGCGAAGTAAAGTTCTGAAACTGATTGAATGGACTAGAATATCTAATTATATATATGTAAATGAAGGCACACTTGGCCCAAGTTTCAAATAAAATGTTTATTTCTTTCAATGCTGGCAGATAGTCAAACTTTTAAATTCCTTGAAAATCACGTTCCGCCTCTTCGTAGAAAATATTATATTATTTGAACTTTAAAGGTACCTTTCTTCCATTATTTTTATTCAAAAGAATGTTGGTATTTCAAATTCTGGTCATTTTAACCTAAAAATGACTCCTACGCTTACAGGGAGTTATATAAAACTTAAAATTCAACTACCATATTGAAATAACTTTCGGATCATTTTGTTCCTTCTAGTATGCGCTATAAAGAATTTATGCCACTTTTGGCCATTTTGCCATGATGTGTCTGCGTCGTTTGAGCGCTGTATTGTAGATCGAATATCCTCGTAGGACAGTGAATGTTTTAAGTTAATTTTTATAAACATTTGGTTTGATTCTTAGTCTACTCATCGCAATCAAATACACATATGCATAGTTTCTTGAAATATGTTAATGATGAATCCAATATGACGGACGAATGTATTAAATTAAAAATAAAATTTTTATAATACCTGATGTGGGGGAGCTTTTTAAGTGACGCCCACAGTTAGCCTATGACATATTTGGTATCAAGGGACCATCACGTGATGGTTAAAGTGCTATTTTTATATCCCTCTTTTATTTTTTTAATTTCTTAAGCTTTTTATATCTTTTTTATAATTCATGTTTCTGTTTTAATTTCTTTACCGTTTTGTGTGTATATTTCATTGCTTCTTTTCGGATTCTATAATTTTAGTCTAACTTTAGATTCGTAATAAGCTAACCCAAATATGCCCCTATATACAATAGCTACAAATGCCATCCGCCATATAGGACCCGCCATTTTGAATTTTCCAAATCGGACTTCAGATTCGTAATTTGCTACCCCCAAAAACCTGCTTGTACGAAGTCTCTCTCTTAAAACTGATCAATGGCTTCATATTTTCGCCACTTTTTATGAACTGCTGGCCCTTGGTGACCTACCTCGACGTTGCCGAAATTTTGCAGTGTCTTTTCAGAGTAACTAAGAACATTCAGCCTTCATATGATCACTCTGATAGTCAGGCAGCTATTAAAATACTTAAATGAGATATATCTATACATCAAGGGTTGGCATGAACTATGGATACCGGAACCAGAATACCACACCACAAATTAGGAAACGATTTTGGGCACTATTCGATATGTTATCGTGGTTATTAAACATAGGCTACTGCTTAATGGCAACGCACGCCAAAAGAATCGATCTACAGTACATGACTTTTGTCGTTGTAACCGCAGCTTAGAGCCATTCGAGAGCCTAAACTTGACATATTTATGTTGCTGCTGCTAGTTATTTTTTAGTTAATTTTTGAATATCTGGCTGAATTCAGCGTAACTAGTAGCTATGTATCATTTTCTAAACGTCACCAGCACGACGAATTGGTTTTCTACAATTCCTCTTTCAATAGCATACAATATTTGATTTTTAAAATTGTATAAAAAAATAGTTCTGTAATGTGTAGATGAGTGAATCAAGTGCGAAAATAAGAAACCTGTTTTCATATTGTACAAGTACACTAAGTTAAATTCGGTTGTAATTCCGTGTTTTTTTTTTTTTGTAACAGCGGGGCGTATGAGGAACATTTTTTAACTATGTTCATATCGTCACCTGGGTAAACGATTGTCGTATGTTACGTACGTACGTATGCCGCTTACGACAATCTTTTACCCAGGCGACGATATGTACTAGGGATGTTAATTTTTCGGCTTTTTTCCGATACCAGGATTTCCGGGATGACGTTGTCCCGGGATTTAAATATTCATTAATTTCAACAACTTGAATCGAAAAAATTCTTCTATATTGTTTGAGAAGCTCTCCGACCATGAAGTAAATAAATGGGTTTGAAACCTACTTTTTTATTTAAAGTGACATTTTTATTTTTCTTCTCTGACCGCACGATTTATTTTGAAGTAATTTGAAATTTCAGAGATATGATTAATTCCAAAAATTGTTAAAAAAATTCAATGCAATGTAGAATAAAAATATGGGTAACAAACGCAATAGAAAATTTCTTTAGAATTTAAAAAATTAAAATTTTTTGGATTCACAAGGACGAATAGGTAATTTTTAAGCTGACAAAGTTAGAAGAACGAGATTCAAAGATGTTATCGGGTTTATATAAGCCCTTAACATATAAGTTTTTCAAAAACAAATATTGCGAAATTTCAAGCATAAAATTTTAAAATGACATTTTCAATATTTACCAGAATCTGCACCAGAAACTTGAATCTGTTTAAATTCTACAGGATCTCCTCACTAATTTTGTACGCATTCTTCTTCTCTAAGCACATTTCTCTGAATTTTTTATATCATTTTTAAATTACTGACGTCAGAGTGAAAAACTGAAAACACAATTTTACTATATTTGGCCCAGGGTTTCGCGAAAATATTGATATTTGTGTTATATGTATAATGAGCTAGACATTTATAAAAAATAGTAATTATTAAATAAAAAATACTGGTCAAGAAAAGGAGTTTCTATTATTTCCATCAGTGCAAATTACAAATCTCGAAAATCCCGAGAATACTTGCTAAGAATCCCCGGATTTTCAAGACCTTCAAAAGTCCGGGATCCCAGGATTAACATTCCTAGAGCATGCATACTTGTAATATGTTGGTTACATACTACCAGAACAGACAAGGTAACTACTCCATATTTTACATTTAGCTTTACCTGGTGTGTTGGGCAAATTTTATATGAATTTTTTAACAGCAATGTGAAAATTTTACCATATTCTACTGTACATATTTACATCTTTGTGTACGTTTGAGTTTTTGTACTAACCCAGCAGGGAAGACCACTAAATATATGCTTTTGACATACATACATAACTCAAATCCATGTCTTCTCGCTTTCAATAAAAAAAAAACATATTGACAATATATGTACATACATAATTGGTATTTTATTTTTTCACTTTGAACACAAGTTTTTTTGTTGCAAGTGAAAATTGTGAACAAATTTTATACATGCGTACATGTTTCTTCGGTTGAATCCTGCAGGACTTTGGAACCAATTAAAAGTTAACCGTAATAAGTGGGCCAAAAGTTTGATATTTTATTAGTGGACTACGAAATTCCTCACAGGGAATTTTCGAAGTGATTTGTGATTGAATTTGGGATTTGAAAACGATAATATAATTATATTTGAGTATAGGGTAAATTGCTTTGGTAGGGTATTTACCCACCAGACTGAAATTTCTTATCATCCTAACCCAGCCCCCTAATGTCAGTAAATTAAATATAAAATCTCAGTTCTTATCACCCTAACATACCACCCTTATATAATTATAGTATTCTGGCGGTTATACTCTCGCTTAGTGTTTGGAGAGCCCATCAATTTTTCGCCGCCTCTGAAAGGCAAATGGATTTTTATGAAAAGCTTTTTCAGGAATACACTCAGAGGTTTTTTATTGCCTGCTGAGGAGCGACAGCTGTTAGAAAACACTATTTTTAAATAAGATGTTGCTCGGTGCAGCAATCAAAGCCAGGTGTTACGTAGAGGCATTTTGCACCTCTAACCACTCAGCCACAGCGGCCAAAAGGACCAATGCTAACCAAAACTTTTTCTAAGGAAATATTTCGATTATTTCTGTAGAACTATATATTAAAAAAAAAGTATTTTGCTAAATGTAGGCGTCACCGAAAATTTTTAAAAAAAAGAGACTACTGGTATCAAATATTTTTTCGAAATACGCCATATTAGCCCATTAAATTTTAGTAAAGTAAAGTGCAAGTTTTAAATACAGAGCCTTCTATTGATTCTTGGCATTTTTTGCAGACGGTTTTTTTTCATAAAAAGTATGTTCGCCAATATCTTTATAAATGGAAAAGGTTTGAAATGTTGATGATCATTGTTTGAAATTTTATTTATGTACATTGTTTTTGTTAGATATTGGACTGTACTTTTATAAAAGATGACAGTCTTCAGATATACAAAATAAAACCAGCTAAACATTGCTAAAATGCCGCGCACCATATGTACTGTTGAGCCTGTTTTATTAAATTAATTCTACGATATAACTACTGTCTAAGTTTTTATGTATCTCAAATGCATACCAAATGGTTTTTTATCCTGCTTCTAGCACAGATCTTCAGAAATTTATTTTCAGCTGCTGAATTCGAAGCTCATTTTTTCATTTTAGAGATTTAAGTATTTTTTTAGTAGCTCTAAATTTAAATTTAATTTGTTTGATGGATCTTTTTAGAGTTTATATATTTTATGTATGTATGTATGTATTATATATATACACATTGCACAAACATATATTTGTCATACACTTAGCAAAAGATTATTTATGCAAGCCGCTTTTCTCATACCAATGTTTTAGTAGACTCTTATCAGCAAACAATAAAGTCATTTTTTACGTATCTGTTGCATTATTTTGATTAAAAATTGTAATCTCGCAAAGATTCTTCTGCGAATTACTATATATATGAAATTGCTGTTATCTTCGTTTTTACACTCATTAATTTTTTCTTTATCTTCCATTTTCCGCCGTTATTTATTACTAGATTTATTATCATTAATGTCATTTGATATTTATGCAAGAAACGTAAAAAAATCACATTTGTCTACCTTTGGATGCTGCTGTCATGTCATATCAGCAGGCGAGCACATTAAAGCAGCGCATCAAAAGCAACTCGAATTACGAAACGTGCTCAACGTGCCACATGCCATACATATACAGCTGGTAGTTTGTTGCGCATCAAAATATGTTTTTTTTTTTTTCAATTTAACACTAAATATTGCATTGTTTGTTTCGATAAGTATAAACCATAGGATTTAAGTTATTTTATACATTTAATAAATTTTATTATTTGTTGCAATTTATTAGTAATCCATAAAGCACTCGGTCATAAACAAATACGAAATTTTTATTTTTTATCCGTGCACGATTTTGGCCACGTTTGCAACGTTTTATTGACAGCACACGACTGACAAGCGGTTGGTAATCGCACAGGCCGACAACATGTAAGGTATGCAAGCATTTGCTTTTCATTGCACACACACACACACACACCCAAGTAAAGGAAAAAAAACGGCATGTGTGGGGCTACGGCGGCGCCGAAGCCAAAGCTTCAAGGCGCTAGCATCAACATGCCATGCTAGAAAGTAGGCGAGGCGAAGAAAATAAGGGAAAGTTATCAGCAATCTGCCAGTCTAGCAGCAGACAGCTATGTAACCATAGCAGACAGGCAAAAGGCATAGGCATTAGCAGAGAAGTGCATGGAACTGGCAGCGCAGCAGCAGACAAGTAGAAAAAACTGCAGCAGCAGCACAGTAGCAGTGGCAGAGTATTTGATGCCAGCAACATCGGCAGCACATTTAAAAACTGTCGTGTTGCCGAATCACCGGTTTCTGTTACGAATGCGATGTAAAATCAAAATAAATGCGCTGTTAACTTCAAATCGTTTGGAATACATTAACATGTAACATTACCAGCGGCATGTAAACAGTTTTTCATACAGTACGTATCTATATGTATGTTACCGGCCAAACCCGACCCTAGGACAAACTAGTTTTTCCTAGGCTAAACCAGATCCGAGGCGACAGTATTTTTGCGCAGAACACCTTTCCGCGTAGGCGGTCTTCGGCCGCACTTCAAAAAAATAACCCTTATCAGTCAACCTCCAGGTACGCAGTCCACAATATTGTTGCGTCCAACAACAACGCTAAAGTATTCTGCTTACATATATTTCAATCAATGATGTTCCAGAAGCAAGTACCATAAAAAAATAGGTCAAGTATTTAAACAAGTTTGGGCTTAAAACCTTTATTTCGGCGAAAAAGTACCGAAATTAATAATTTTTTATTGTCACTTGAAAAAATAGTTTTTTAATAACTTTGGGAAGTTTTCAAATATTATAGGGGTATTCTCTGAGTCTTGCAAAGCCCTTGCATGATGCACAGATTGCACGGTAACAACCGGTTTTCGTATGGGACAGCTTTGCAAACCGTGCAATCCGTGCACCGTGCAAGGGCTTTGCAAGACTCAGAGAATACCCCTAATGTTCATGTTAGAGGCAATACACGTCGGCATCAAATACAACATATCTGTGAAACTACAAGAGCGCGCCACCAAATTAAAAAGAAAAATGGCAACATACAGAATATCTGTTACAGCTATTTTGTGACGATTTTTTTTTTTTAATTTTAATATGTAATTTAATATATTTTAAAATTTTGAAATTAAATAGTTAAAATGTTCTTCTTGCCATAACGAATGAATCTGGCGTAATAAAACTAATGTACCAGCTAATGAAAAAAATGCATTGAGTAGAAGATGACTATGATATGAGAAACTAGACTTCCGTGTTTAAAATTTTTATTAGCACACTCGAAATACATTACAAAATTGTTATATACATGAAGAAATTTATATATATAGCCCCAAACCGCCAAAATAACGTAAATGCATCTGGATGCTGCTGGTAGCTGACTATGTGCGGTGCTACGCGGCGTATACATTACATACGCAACTACATTCTTAAGTCTTTATTTAAATACATACAATTTCGCGATGGAGTCCTGTTCGTTACGCAAAACGGAAGATAACGGATTATTTAATATAAGTGTGCCACCATTTTCGACCAAAAACCCATTAGACGCGTTTTACTGGCACGGAAAAACTAGCCTTAGTGTCCAGTTTTTGCTCTTATTATTTATATGAAAAATTATATGTTGATATAACATGATACTGCTGACTTTAGCATCTTTTCATTAAGTATGTTATGCTACTTCTCCTGTTAGCCGTTAATTTACAAGCGCCTGTATCTATTTCCACATACAGGCTACTGAGGTTCAAATGTTAGACACGAACCTTAGCATTGCTGTAAAATTATCAAAATTTGAATTAATGTTAAAACGAAATAAATAACAGAGATGCATATTACATATTTAGTATCTTAAAAGTGCGGTCATAACTTAACATTCTACAAGTATGAAATACATAAATGAGTTTCTTGCTCTAGCAAAGTTTTATTTCATTTCAGTGTGTAATGACATTTCAATGGAATAACAACAGAGTGACAGAAGTTATAATAGAAATATCCTGTGGTAGAACTGAAAATAACGATTTAAAATAACTCATATTTTTCCATTGTAGTAGAGACAACTTAAATTGATATCTGGCAGGATCAGAATAATAATTCCCCTTAAACCGACCTAGTCGGGGCTTGGTAGTACCGCTACAACAACAACATAAGTTGGAAGACTTTCTTCGGAAAAGTGCTAAAGGTAGTTGAACTCAAACTTTCCCAAATGGGTTTTGATCTTCTTCATTAAAGCTGGGCATTTGTACAGAAAAATATTGTATTTTGTGCCCGCAGATACCAAATATGGGGTGTGATACAGGCATAGGCATCAAAATCCACGCACAGCGGTAGGTCAGCCCTGAGTCAAAACTCTCTAAACGAGTGGACGACTACCTTTTTGAAAATCCGGGCAACCCTATTCCAGGAGTTGACTGCAGTCAGTCCCTGACGGGTTGTGGAATTTTGCAAATATAGATATGAGTTCTCTAAGGAATTGTTCGGCAAGTGCGCAGCATGGCTCAGCAACGCCTGGGACGGTTTGAAGATCAATGTAATCCCGGCGAGGAAATACCTATGAAGCCCAGAGTCCGCATTTGGCTGCCAAAGATGGCCATGGACAGTGACAAGCTAAGACGGTATCTGCTACAGCAAAACCCTCAGATTCCTATAAATGACTGCGAAGAGCCCTTTAGATGGTGCACAGAGCACTTCGTACCTTCTGAGGCTTAACGAAGGATGTATTGAGCAAATGCGAAAAATGGGCAACAAACTGCTCTTCGGGATGAGAATGGCCAAGCTGAAAATTATCCGCTCCAACGAGCCGGCAGACACGAAGTAAAGTAACCATGCAAAGGGAGCGATGAAGGTGGTTCAGGGGAATCCCAGTTTAAATACATTTAAGTTATTCTGAATCCCAAACTTAACTGAAAGCTAAGCATTGAAAAGAGTTTGAGAAAGAGAACGGTGTCTCTCTATGCAGCGAGGAGAATGTAAGCAACAGATGGGGTTTGAAACCAAGAATTTTTCACTGGATGTACAAAGCTATAGTCTGACCCATATTCTCTTATTGGGCGCTGCTGACTAGGTCTTACTACGGATTACGTAACTTCAAATTAAAAGAATTCAAAGGTCAGCAGCCGCTGGTAAGCTATATCAATGTACACACGATAACGCAGATGAATATCTTCTCGGATATCCAAACGACCATTCAGGCACCCTCTTCTACCTGTTAGATCTAAACTAGTGGATGACTGTAGGGGAGAGCTGGCCTATATTTCTGATCAATACGAAATGGCCCTAATATGGGTCCTGGGACATAGGGTCAATTACGGAAACGAGGTAGCGGACGAACTAGCAACGTGCTTCTCCTAACTGAATGTGTCTCACGCGGTGGACATGAGTGCTTCGCTCAACGCAAAAATTACTAGAAATTATCACTTCAAGGCCATGCAGTGGTGCAACCGTGCAGGATCGTATAAGATTATCAGGCAGTTATGGGCGTCCTACGAGCCACTTAAAACCAAGGAATGAGCAAGGAAGATGCCTACAAACTTACTGCAGTGTGCACAGGCCGTTGGGATACATGCCGAAAGGATTTAATTGCTATTCAATTGTCATTCAAGTCGCAGTTGCGGTAACCCTGGAAAGTCATTGCTGCATAAAGTTTCAGAGTGCAGCCGCCTCTCTCTCTGTATGACGTACTGAAATTCATTAAAGCCGCCAAATGGCTGTAGGTTGCACCAATTGTGAAATAAAAATGGCAAACTTGCTAATTGCTTGTCACCAGGGTGACACTCCACTTACTTAAAATAACCACCCAACGAGTCATAAAAAGTTTAAAGGAAAAAATTAAAAATATAAAATTTCTAAAGAACAAAAAAATGCTATGTAAATCTAAATTAAATAAAATTCAGTATCTTTAAGACATCAAATATTTAACCTCTAAATATATAACTACAAATCAAAGTTGAACACTGTATGCCAGTAAAATGACGCACACTAGTCAGCAGACTAAAATAATATACAAATGCAATAACAGTTGTACCGCAAACGATAATATTATTATTGCTGGCGTGTGTTTTGCAGAGCAGCATGGTTAAATTTGCATATTTATTACTTTAGAGGCATCCACATGTACAACCACGTGCTTATGTATTTCAACTATGAGCGCTGGGAATACTATTTGTTATTTGTAGATGTGGTGGTATTTGCTCAAAGTTTAGTTCTGCACTATTTTTTTAGCGCAAATATTGCTGTCACATATTTTTTTCTTGCGACTATGCAGTTGTGTACGCACTCATACTTTCTCCGCACAGCGCCACTTTGTTTGTTTGGCCGAAATTCACTTTTTTATAAACTAAATATTTGTGCTACAATACTAATTTTATGAACATCATAATTGTCTCTACCACTTCTGTTCCCTCGAATACACTTCCGCGCATGCAGTAAGTAGTTAATTTGAAAATTACTATTTCCCCCAGTGTCGGCACTTTAGCAAATCTACATTGGCCAATAGTGCCATTTCTTGCAATTTTCATTATAACTATTACCTAAATACTTCTACTTTTCAACTTTCCCTCGTGCTGTGGCGCACTGCAAATGATCATAGCTGCAGCACGTTTTCAACTTGTATCACTGCGTTGGTCATGTACGATGGACGAAAAAGTGCAAATATTGCTGGCACGTTGCACTCGCTGTCATCGCTGGCAGGAAGCTCCTCCGTGCATGGTCTTCTATGAAAGTCTGCAAAGTAAGCACTTGGGAAATCGCCAGTGGTTGAAAGGATATATGTATATCTACGTGTGGCTTGGAAGTGCATCAAGCTGCTATGATTGAAATTTTCAGTACCTAGCCAAGTAGGCAGCCAAACTGGATAACGGGCTTGTGGTTTTAGGCAATAAAATATAGCGAGCCCTAACCGCCAAAATAACGTAAGCGGCATTTTTTTCAAAATTTTCTTTTTGATGCAGAAATATTCCTAGAGCAATTTTGAAAAAAATGTCGCTTACGTTATTTTGGCGGCTGCAATTTAGTTTGGCATCCCCGGAGTTCGGCATTAAGAAGGGTATGGAACGATAGAGGGAGTTCTCCTGATTGTAAATATATATACTTTTAGCCGCAGCAGACTTATAGTTTTTAAGTTATTTGTTGTTAAAGTTAGTAAATTGAACTAAC
>NW_023458559.1:33296372-33325974 GCF_013731165.1 Rhagoletis pomonella
ATCGCGCGATTTTTTATTAAAAATTTTCACTTTTTAAAATATGGTTTTTTTTGGGTGTGGCGCTTTTTCCATAAAAATCAATACTTCGATAAATAATGAAAATTTTTTATAAAAAATTTTTTAAATATTGGGGGTGTTTAACCTTTACTACTAATTCAACGCTGAACAGGAAAACGGGTACGATAAAAACTATTACCTTTTATTGTTATTTTGTTAGATGTGGCAGCACCCTTCTAATGTCAGTGTGAAACTATGGTTGAATCAACAGTTCTGTATTCACAATGTGCGTATACATATATAAGTGCGTGATAACTGTTAAAACTTACTTAATTTAGTAAAAATACATCATAAATTTAAAAAATATGTTTACATTTCATTGTGCTGGCTTTTAATGCAACTATTTTGCTGAAGTGTGTTCATAAATAAAGTGTTTGTTGTGTGAAATAGCGCCGAGAGGTTATTTCAATTTACTAACTTTAACAACAAATAACTTAAAAACTATAAGTCTGCTGCGGCTAAAAGTATATATATTTGGAATCAGGAGAACGCCCCCTACCCCCCTATAGCCACCTTTTTTTGTACGCGGGGGATGCCAAACTAAAATTTTCCCATTTTGGCGGTTAGGGCTCGATATGTATATATTTATATGAAAAAAAAAAACATCGCAATACAGCTTGTGCTAGGAGTGCCACTTACTGTCGAAATGCGACAGTTTGTTTGTCTTGTTCTTTTAAACCCATGGTGAGTTCTCTACCTTACATATAAAGTACAAAATTACCTACCGGAAAATCTGCTGCTTTGTAATTAAAACGTGAAAAAAATTTTGTGTATCTATCTTTGAAGGTCTCTGGAGGACATTGGCAGGACTTGGCATTGACCCGATAACCTCCAATTTGTCGATAAATTTCGATAAATTAATACATATTGCTAAAATTCAATGAATTTCAAAAAAACTAAAATCCTAAATTTCTAAATCCTAATTTCTAAACTATAAACAAATACAAAAAAAATATCAGCAAGGGCGTGTATGCTGACTGCAAAAATCCCAAGATCGATTATTTTTTTTTTTTTGACAATTTCTTCCTGCATCGATTATTTTAATTTCGATTCGAATCGATTCAAAAATCAATTTTTTTATTTCGCTATGGCATCTCTAATCTGAACAGTTCATGCGTCAAATTGAAGAACTGGGCGCTCTAGATGTTCAGTAAGGTTATACTTTATCGAAAAGAGTTGCCACCTTTTACAAAATTTAATGCAAATAATTAAAAATTAAATAACTTAGTACAATATTGGTATAAATCCAAATGGGTTTGTAAAGGTTTAAGGTTTTCTTGACTACATGTAGGAGGCTTGCCACTTCTGTAAAGATTTAAATTCAATTTAAATTAAGAGAGTTATATAACTAAAACATATACCACCATATAGGTGTCTAATGAAACAAGTTTAAGTTTTTATTTTGAAATGTTTTAAATAGGGTTGCCACGTATTTTATAATTTGAGTTTAATTAAATTTTACACAAGCTGTATGAAAGATCGTTATATGGGAGTTAAGCAAAAAATCGTTTAGAAATCTTTAATTTTATTTTTTTGGGTGTTTGGTGCGGCTGCCACCTATTTAAAAAGTTAAGTTCTAGTAAATTCATAAGTTAGTTGAAACATGTACCACAATATGTATGTTAAACGAAAGATGTTTTAATAGGTTTAAGATTGATTAAATTTTTGAAGATGGTTGCCACCTGTTAAAAAAGTCGAATACAGTTTAATGAGTAACTACGTGTTTACATCAAATTATATTCAAAGTGTGCTCAAATAAAATTAAATATATACATATGCATTGTTTACGAAAGTTCTGGAAAAATTTACTTTATAGCCTGGAAATAATACAGTGTTTTCATGAAGCGATTTTACAGGTAACTGTAGAGGCGATTAGTTTAACTAAAAGTTGGTTGCCCCCCCAACTTTATAGGAAGCGATTAGTTGAAAGGCCGTTCACACCGGGCGATTGTTGGTTTCAACTGAAAATTGCTGTAAAATAGCCTCATGTGAACACCTTTTAAGGGTGCAATATATCATTTGACTCAAAGTATATTAAAAGGTCACGTGACAATATTAGCTTTGGAAAAAAAGAAAAAAGTTTACTATACAGTTGAACAAAGTGAACCAAATGGAAGTTTTTTAAAACGTGTTTTTAAGACTATTTTAAGGCCACTGATGAGAGCTTGATTTTATATTCACAAAAACACAAAACAGTTTCGAGATATAGGCGATAATTCTGGGCCCATTCGGAGTTATTGCCAGTAATCTCGAAACCGGTCTTTGGGAAAAAAACAAATGTATATCAAATTCAGGTTCAGCGACCCCAAAGTAGTCTTAGGAATACCTACCATAAATAAAGGGGACCTTTTTACTTATTAATTTGTTAGTTGCGCCGCACAGTGGGGCTTCTTCATAGAGGGCGATGCTCAAAACTCATTTTTCAAAAGTTGGTATTTAAGTTAAAAAATATATACCAGCAGAGTCATAACAAAGTAGCAAATCTTGTGTTTAAACATTGGGTTCCGACCTATTATCAGTTGCCGCGTACAACAGCTCAAAGTTAACTTTTCAGTCAGAAAATTTTTTTTCCGATATCGAAAGCGAGGTCATATGTGTTATTAAAGTCTGTCTTATTATGTTTAAGGTTACTATTAGTGTAGAAGGAACTATGTCGTTGAATAAGCAATGTGTGCTGATTGTTTTACAACTTGACATCATTACATAATTTCAATGGTTTCAGAGATATAAGGAAAAAAAATTAATAAAAAATTTTTTTTCATAGTGAATTTTTAAATTCGTTTTTTTACAAAATGCGCAAGGTTCTTTTTCCCTAATCTTTTTTTGTAATAACCGCAACTCTTTATATATAAGTAAGCTTAAAAGGTTTGAACAAGGACGTTGCGCATTTTTGAGAAAAATATGTTTTATCGTGAACTTGTTAATTTTTGTCAGGCACATTTTGTCATTATTTTATCAAAAATATGTTCCAAGTGGGAGTGTTTACAGAAAAATTCAAACTATATGGAAGATAATGGTATATACCGTATGTATTTATTCTTTATTTCAATACTGTTAAATTTTATTCCAGACGGAACCCTTTTATCCATTAAAAATCGGGATCTGTGTGAAATATTTTTTAAAAGCCCGTCTAAATTACTACAATGCAAGTTCAGAGATGTGGAACCATTAGCGCAAACAAGGGGTGGGTTTTGGGGTTCAAAAAAATTTTGCAATCGTGAAAACTCACCATCTCTATCGAAAACCAGAAACCAGAAATCGAAAAAATGAACATAAAAGTGCAAAAATTTATGGAATCAATAAATTTATTTTTACTGACTCTTTTAAAATTTTTTTTAGGAACTTTCAAAAGTTGAGCGCATCTTGAGTTCATAGAACTTTTTATTAAAAAAGTAGTTTTTAAGGAAAGAACACAACACATGATCCAATCATCGGATCTCTAAACCAAATTACGGATTAAAAAAAGGATTATTGAAATCGGTTCACGTAGTCAAAAGTTATGTATTCCGGCGTATTGATAACCTCCTTTTTTTTAAGTCGGTTAAAAGTGTTTGAGTTCTGTTAATCTTATGTAAATAAAGTGCAGTTTATGGATTTTAAAACGTTTATTTATTTATTACATACATGTACATAAAACTTGCATGAATGTATTTTAAAGATCGTATTATCTGAAGCAAATTTTCAGTATTTTCCGGTGATTTATTTTTAGAAATATAAAACCCCCCCTAAAATATATTCCTGGGTGCGCCCCTGTGTGGAACAGCATATTTCAATCCAAACCAGCTGCCCAGCTTCGGAAAGAAAGAAGTTGTAAATATGTTTGCGCAATTTCAAGAGCTACATTACCTTAAAATGGATCAGATGCGGTAGACACAAAAATAGATTTTATCAATCGGAAAAAGCGTGGTTAGAAAAAAACTTGTCAATTTGTGGTGTATCAGATACCTTAAGGAGAAAGGCCCACTAAAGACTTTAGGAAATGTAGTGACCAGTCCAAACGTAGGAAAAATGCCTAGCTTCACCAAGATTATTCCCACGAACAATTAACGTTTGCAGCACAAATGAGCCTGCGAGCTAGTGGAAAGCGCAGTGAAGCCAAAGAAGTTCTCGACACTATTTATCCCCCATCTGAAGAAACTTCTCTGAACAGCCACATGTTTTTTTCGAATCGCGAAATAAAGATTTCAAAGCGTATCATGAACGTTTTAGCCGAAAAACTTCAAGAAAAGCTAACCTTGAAGATGTATTTCATCGTCTACTTCATTCTTCTTATCTCCTTATTACGAGTTTAAGACCTTTACAAACAGTAAAAAGAAAATCATTTGATCCAGTAGTAAAAGACATGCTTTTAGAAGAGAATTTTGAATATACAAAACCTGAATCTGATGATTATATAGACGAATAAAATTTTTATCTTGCCTTGTACCGTTTTGTTATTGTTTCTATTTTAAGTAATCTTTATGGCCCGTTACCATAATTACAATTATCTATGTACAATGAATTAGTTTTTCAGTGTTTAGAACACGAAGTGGCTTATTGGAAATAGTGGATGATCTGGGTTTATTATTTTTCTCTAAATATCTACATATTTTTCAATTTAACAATTTGTTGAACAGTATTAGCACACAAAATAATGAAATAATATTATAAAAATAATATTATATTTCCGTGTTGGATGTGTCTTCGTAGTTTTCAGGGGAAAAATCCGGTTACAGACTTTTGAGCACCAACTTGTATGAAGCAGCCCCATTGTGCACCGGCTCAAAGTGAAACTAATTAATTTTATCAATTTTCCGTTTCCGAAACATATCAACTGTTATCAATAATAGCAAAAATCTACAAAAGAATTTTTCTTTCAAATTTCCATACCAAAATTTTTCCCCAAATAGCAATCACTTATGCATGAAATTTCTAAGAAATCACAATAACTAAGCTTCACAAATTACAATTTATTTGCCAACTCGCATATGGACATAAGTATTGAGGACAATCCATACAAAAATACGTACGAGCAACCTACTTTGAAGATATTGGTAAGTTGACAGCGCTAGGACCGAAAATGTTTTGGCATTTATTTTGACTTTGAAGTGTTTATCTATGTACAATGTACATTATACCTATGTTCGTGTGTATGTATCGTCACCTAATTAAAAATTCAAAATTCACTTTTTGATTGATATGATGGATTTCGTCGAATTATTACTCCCCAAATCGTTTTATGAAAAAAAAATTATCAGTCACGACTTTTTCTATTTCAGTGACGATGTTGTTGTCTCGTCTTTTTGCATTTTAGGTGATGGTATGTATGTACTTAATTCAATGGCATGCGATTAACTATCGTATTGCGTAACGAATGTTTTGTTTCTGAGTAAAATAACTTTTTGTAGGTGAGCAGAGTCAGAATGTACTGGTGGTACTGGTCGAATGTACTGGTGGTGACCGGTAGATTCACGAATGGATTGTCCGGCCAAGACCAATACCAGTTATCCCACTGGTCAGCCTCGCCGTCTCAGACGTTCACCGTCACCGCTGGATACAGTCGCTACATCGTCGTATCCATCATTCATGATTTCATTGTAGGCATCGGGAGTGCATAAAACTTCCATTTGATACCCATATTGTGGTATTAGGTAAGTTTAAGTCATTAAAAGCCGTTGTTGTATTAAATCTCTTCAAATGCTTTTAGTTTTGATGAAGAAATTTAATTATTTCATTAAGCCTTTAAATGATTTTACATTTTCAAATATCTGGTAGCCATATTTTTTATTATTTTTTACCACATACCTACAGAAATAAACGAGTAGAGTGCAAAAAAAATAAACCAATAATAATAAATAACCATTGAGCTTTTCGGGCGTGATGTGGTTATAAAAATATAAATAGTAATTTTTTTAAGTTAAATAAGCATCATATTGTTATTTTTTGAAGACTTCTGAAGGGAAATAATTTTATTCGATCAAAAAATATTTATTTTTAACGAATTTATAGCGATTCTCCAAAAAGGGTATTTTACTCATGTAAAATATATGTGGGAAATTTCAAAGCCCCGGCGGCACGGGTAAATATTTCTCGATTTCAAAATAAAAAATACCTCTCTCCTTATTTTTAATATTCCTCAGTTCTGGGGGGCGTCAGTAGGAAAAGTAAAAAAAGTTGATTTTCCTATGTATTTTTTGGCCACCCTAATGTGTATATAATATTTTAAATAAATTTAATATTTTGCCTAAATGTTTCCATTTCAATTTATGAAAGGAAAATAACAATTGTGTTTATTATAACATACATACATACATACATACATACATACATACATACATACAAACATACATACTTCATACCTGCGTCAATCTAATTACAATTACGTTAGAAAACATCGACCGCAATTCAATCTGCATTGTTATTTGCAGAAAAATATGCTTTGTTGTGGCTTCGAAATCGTAAAATAAAAATTAATCACAAATGTGGGGTGTCAAAATTCTCTCATCCTTTCATATTATGACCCAATGGTAATCAAATGCAGCTGACGATGCGCAAAAATCTAAAGTAGCAAAGTGAGAATACATACTGTTGAAGACAGGTAAAATGATAATTAAAAGTCGTAAAAACGTAGAATGAATATTGCAGATTTTTAAATACAGGCAAAAATAAAATAGGAAGGTTACCGAAGCTTTAGCTTTAAACTATTTTTGATTGATTATGTTTGCCATCTGTTTGAAAATCGAATTTAGTAAAATCATACACAAAACAAATAAAAGAGTACAGTATTTTGTATATGGCTGAAGGGGGGTTGCTACCTACTTATAAAATGCAATCCAAATTATTTATTACGTTAGATGGAATATTAAGAGATGGGCATCAATCGAATGGCTTTTGAAAAAGCTTCACTTCTAAACTGGATAAATATATGTAAGAGGGTTGCCACCTGTTTGAAAAGTAGTAGTGTCCTAATAAATTAAAATATGAGTGTCGGCGAAAGAGCGAGTGAGTGAACGAAAGAGCTTTAAAAAATTTTCATATTTTTAAGGTGACTGGGGAGGCCTGCTTCGACCTGCTTAAAAAGCCGAATTCAAATTATTTAATAAGTTAAATGAATTATTAAAAGATGGATATCAATTGAAATGGGTTTGAAAAGGCTTGAAAAAAGAAATAATTCTAAGCTATATATAGAAGCGTTTCCAAATTTTTGAAAAGTCCAATTCAACAACAATGTCAGATGAAATACTTTTGAAAAGGGTTGCCAACTGTTTTTAAAGCTGAATTTAGTTCTACTACACACATATTTTGTGAAATATTAATATGTGAGTCTTAAGTGAAAGAGTTTTAAGAAAGCTTTAGTTTACAAATCATTTTCATTGTGGTAGCCACCTGCTCAAGAGCTATCCCATCCTAAATTGATTTAGTTTCGATCATTGCATTATAAAGAAATTAATGGTACTCCTCAATTTTTATACGCGAATTGAAGTCCGTTATTTTTTGCTTAAAAATTACTTACTTTTACGATACAATTTGAATTGATTTGATGCAAAAACAATTTTCATAATGTTTGAAGAATTCTCCAATTGTGTGCAGTTTCTTAACCAAAGGCTTTGGCAATTTAACCCCAGACGGACTAGTCTGGCTAGTGGCTACATATTTACTATGGAAAGTTTATATATGTTTCCGCATGGAAAACAACTTTTTACACTTATTCTCCTTAAAAGTTTTCAGAAAATATTAATAAACACAAATAAATTAAGCAATTCACACTAGTTTATTTAACAATTTTCAGCATTGTTAGAAGTGGTTTGAAAATTAAACACTTGCAATTATTGAACGATTGAATTGCCTGCGTGCAAACGAACAGTAAGCCACTTTCATTTATTATGTTAATTGCGAAACAATACAGAAGTGAGTTTACACAATGATGCCAGCATTTAAACAAACAATCACATCTACATACAATGCCCGCATACATGCAGTGTTGCATTTATTGTACGAATTGTTTCGTATTGGTTGTTTACAATGCTCATTAAAATGACAATGCCACGTTGCTGTTGACACTGCGAATCAAACAAACAGCTGCAATAACCCTTTTTTGCAAAATCAACAACAAGAATGCAGTGCATATTTAAACAAATTTAATTACCAATTAATGAAGCCAAGAAGGACAATAACCATAGCTGATGTAGTGGAAATTAAGATTATCAGCAAAGAAGGGGCGAAAATTGTCACACATGCACGTGCAGCAGCTTATGAGTAAATATCTACATAAACGCAAGCATATATACACATAAATATAAATAAATAAAAACAACTTTTCAAATGAATCTCGAGATTTCACTTAATTTTAATGTAAACATTGGTTGACCTCAGCACGCGATACAATGCTTTTAATTTATACGCGATGCAGTAAGAAATACACGTTGGAACTTTATATCAAATAGCTCTTGAAATTTGTATACCAAATAAAAATTATTTAATTCATATTTAACATTCGGGTGCGGAGGGTTACTGGAAAACACAAATACTATGTACCTTTTGATAGTTGCGCGGGCCTGGCGTCGATCCTATTTTTATTTGAATGGTGATACGGACACCTCTAAATAATACGTTAGACTGCAGACCAAATAAACTGAATCAAATAGCTGAGCTTATTTCGTCGGCAAGAGCGATGCTGTCGGGTGATATTCGCCCCAATATAATAGCATAGAAACGAAGTTCGCAGCAGCAGAGTGACAAATAAAAAAAATTAAAAATACAAAAGCGAAATTATGAATTCCCAAATATTCCCAGTGTGCTTCTTCCTGACAGTTATCTTCTAGAAAAGTAAATAAACAAAGCTACTTTTTCAATGACTGGTTATTTTGTGGCCGGCGGCAGCGGAAAAATTAAAAATAAATCTATTCTCGCCGAATTTCGTCAGACGAACTTTGTCGTCGCTTTGAATGTGTGCAATTTCACATAATGCACTGTCTTTTAATTTTGAAAGCGAACATATTCCCAACGAAGTTCGCCCAGCAATTTGATTCTGTTTACACTTTAATATTGTGTGCGTTGAAAACACTGATCAAGTGCCTTCGTTCGCATATTTACCACGTACGTAGCTTTCTAAACAGATGACAACCGTATTGAAATCCTAAAAAATATTTCAAATTTTTCATCTAAATTTCTCCAGCCTTTTCTGTGTGAGGATAGGCTTCGCATTGCGTCAGTTTTTCGTTTTATTAAATTTCAAATCACCCTGTGATGCTGGAAAAAATTTCTAACTTCAAAAAATAAAACCTCATTGCACATCCACCGGTACAGTTAACTTATTTCACAACTCATTTTTGAAATTCGACATAATGGCCTGATCCTCGCCAGCTTCACAAAAAATGCCTTTGCGTATTACATAAGTATATACATTTACATAGTCAGATAGATATTACTTATCGAACAAGTGGCAACCTCAATAAAAAATATTTCCAAATTAAAACTCTTAAACGTTTTTCGTTTGACACCTATTTTTTGATATTGCATATAGCTTGTGTATAAGCTAACTGAATTTGACTTTTCAAACAGGTGGCAAACCTTTTAAAACTATTTTCAAGTAAAATCTTAAATCTCATTCATCTTGAATTGTGATGCCCTGAGTTTCGCCCAAAAAAAAAATCAAACCGAAAATTTGTATTCCACCCGCAGTAAATACATGGAAACCAAAAGTGAAAAGTGAACCGGTACTTGGAAAATGAAACTCATGGTAAGGCTGACTTTACGGGTAATTAACTGATGAATTAAGTCGAGTTTTAATTTTTGAGCACGTGGTAACCTTGTAGCCATAGGTCAAACCCGTTTTGATTGATGTACATCTTTTAATAATACATTTACCTTATTAAATAACTTTAATTTGACCTTTTAAACCGGTGGAAACCCTCTTCAAACATCTCAAAGATATTTTAAATGTCCAAATTAATGATTTCTCAAAACTCTTCCGTTTGACACCCATTTTTAGTATATCATAGCCTGGGTATAATTTAATTAAATTAAACTTTTTAACAGTTGGCAAGCCTCTTCAAAATATTTTCAGTATACTACCTTCTTAAACCTTTATCGTCGGGCACTCATATGGTGATACATATATATTTCAGTTACCTAATTCCCATAATTCAAATAGGATTTGATTTTATAAAATTGGTGGCAACGCTTCTACAGAACCATTTTAATTGATGTCCTTTTTGTAGTAATTGATTTAACATTTTAAATAATTTGAACTAAATATTTTTCCTTATTTTATAGCCTAGGTATTATTTAAATAAATTCAACTTTTTAAACAGGTGGCAAGACTACTACCTTCTTATATATATTTCAGTTGCTTAATTCCTATAATTCAAATTGGACTTGATTTTTTTTTTATTGATAGCCATTTTGTAGTAATTGATTTAGCATTTTAAATAATTCGAACTAAATTGTTTTTTTTTTTATTTGGCAACTTATCTATAGCCCTAGCTCTTCAATTTGATACCTCATCCGTGAAAGTCGAACGAACGGTGCCGATCTAATGATCTGGAGAAAAAATGTATAAATGGAAAATGGACAAGGGAGGTTAAAAAATAGTAAAAAAGACTACCACTTGCATATATGAATGTTAAAAGCACAACTACGCCTACATACAAACAATTGAAACTATCTCTTAAACAATTAAGCATTTAATTGGTTTCAAGTAAAAATTGCATTGAGGCTCGATTCAAAGGTCACCAACACCAATAAGTTTGCATACCATGCAAATGCGACACTACCTAAATAAGTACAAACATACATACATAAATATCGTCGTTTAAAGTACAAAACCGCGTATCGTCATCCTGCAAAACCGCGTAACAGACATTTGCTGCCAAAAAATTGGATTTGCTCACACAAGCTCTTGGCTCAATCCTTATCCATTCGTCCTGAAACATACTAGCCAGAAATGCGATTGCTTTATAAAAAGGAGAACCATTTAGAAATATGAGTATTTTACTCTCTAGAAAATAATTTCTATAACCTCACATACTCGGTTTTGCATTTTGTTGATACCCGGTTTTGTACTTTAAACGACGATATGTATGTATATGGTCCAGCATAGACTTTCGAAAGCGACACGCACAGTGAGCTTATAAAAATAAATCATATTTATGTTCGCTCATAAAATTACACTCAATAATAAAAAAAAACAAATAGTATATTATGATGATAATATTATTAAGTGCGCTGCTGATAATAACGCCTATACGCCTGCACGCCTCTAGGTAGGTAATGCAATTAATGCGCTGAATGCAGCTCACATCGAAGGTTAATCCTTCTGTTGAAGGCCATGTAGCGTTTCAAATTATTTTATTTTTAACTTGACCTATTTTTCTTTTTTAATAGGTACTAATAAATATTATGCATAATAGCGTAGCGCAATTTACGAAGGCTAGCATTAAGTATTTAAATTTTATGTTGATTTTTTTATTTTTATTTTTTTAACGATGATGGTTGCCATGCATGCGAATATATGCACAAATGCTTTATAGGAGATAAAATTGAAGAATGATTCGCTTGCCCCATCAATGCATGTCGGCAAGATTTTGCAATTTTTTTCTTTGCCATAGCCATTTTATGTATTATTCTACTTTATTATGCTCACTTGAAAGTGTAGCTGCGCCTGAAAGTGTCATCGTCACCGTTGAAGTTCTTAACAATGACAACGTCATGAAGAAAAAGACATACTGTGTCACAGCAAACAACTTGTACATATTTCCGCCGCACAAAAGTTTCATAAGAAGTCTGTTGTTGGAAGCTCTGTTCGCCTACTTGTGCAACATCTGCATGAAGGTGCCAGTTCAAACGAAGAACATTCAAATATGCATAGGTTCAACACACACACTCCCTCCGATAGTTGAGTGTCACTCCAAGTGAGTGACTGCATGACTCATAGTCGAGTTTTTGTCGCCGCCCCATGTCTACCATGTCGTCAGTGTGTCAGCGGTGATGCTTAATTTTCGTTACCTCAGCTGGCATTTTGCACATCATCAACGCGAACAAACATCGCCACTGCCACAGAAGGTGTCTAATAATTTTAAAGTATGTACGTAGTAGATTAGGCCGCGATAATTTTTGGAGTGACGAATAATGATGATCGTAATGATGATGCTGATGCTGTTTAATAGGCTCTTTAATTAAATTATTAATACTTAAGTGTTCCTGTTATTTTTGTTAGTTAAGAGTGTACGAAATCAACTAAGGGCCATTTTCTGAAGTGACCTTTAATTTTAAAGCTCACTTTATATATACTGGTTGGATTAAAAATAAAGCTGTGTCTAAAGTTAAACATTTCTATTATCGAACTTTGATGTATGTATATTTCTTGGTTGTGAATCAATTTTAAACCGATAATAAAATGCTTTACTTTAAACACAATCATAAATTTTAATGCAACCTTTAAATTTAAAGTGAACTTTAAAGTTACAGGCTACTTGAGAAAACGGCCCTAAGAAAATTTCAAAATTAGGGCCGTTTTGTGAAGTAGCCTTTAACTTTAAAGCTCACTTTATATTTAAAGGTTGGGTTAAAAATAAAGCTATGTCCAAAGTTAAACATTTTTATTATAAAAGTTTTACGTATGCATGTTTCTTGGTTGTAAACCAATTCAACACGTTTTAATGCTTTAAACTTAAACTTTAACAAGGAAGAAATTTAAAAACAATATACATACATTATGTATATTAAAGAAAAATTAATATGGGCGGTATTTTTTGGAGCAATAGAATCCAAATCAACAATTTTTATAATTTTTGTCTGCCTGTCAGCGCATCGTTCGAAAGCGAATGCAGTCTTCACCCATGCATTACTAGAGGTCTAATTTAAAATATAGAATGAAAGTTATTGTCGGAAATATTTTTGAAGGTTGCCATCTGTTTGAAATCTTTTTAAAATTAAATTGATAAAATAAATGAAATATTAAAATAAGTGGGTATCAAACAACACAAAAACTCCTTTAAGGTGCAGTGAAACACGCCGGGTATTTGCTAGTGGTCAAATAAAAATGTGTAATAAATTTTGGTTACGGCACAATGCGATGTAGCCGTGTTAATGGCATACGTATTACGAAATGTTCTCAGACTGCTGCATTGAGGGCCAAATGACTAAGATGCAGGCTTCTTTTGATTGCAGCCTTTCGCCACACGAAAATCATACATTATAGTCACACTCGTAGTAGACGTTTTTAGGTCCATTATTCTTCCTTACTGGTCCCATCTACTGCACTACTTAGGTTCTTTTGGTATCTATCTTTGCTTTCACGAGAACATGAACCAGCCAGGCACAAGCACATTCTCTATTACGATTACGGACACTCGTAGTACTACTCACAAATCGTAATCATATATATCTACATTTGCCATGGGCATTAAGAAAAAAGGCGGTTCTCATACGAGCCTAGATTCCTTTTTTTCATCGAAAAAAGCTTTTACGTGCCGCATCCTAATCACTAAACTTTCATTGATACATACATGTATATCGCGATCCACACGGTACAGGACAGAGGAATAAATATGTAAATACATATTCCTTTGGCCGAACCTGGGCTCGTCTTCTCATAGTAGCTCGCTCCTTAATGACTTTTTTGTCGTTAGCCAGAATATGCTTTGCCGAAAGCGAAAGTTTTGATCTGCTCGAACCGTTTATAAAATGATTTTTTCAGGCTATATACCAATTAACAATCATAAAAACATTCGTAATTACCTTTGCAACCAGCGAATAATTCGCTGAGACTTTTAAATGGAGCCATTGATATACCTACTTGTATCTTTTCCAAAAGAATGTGCGTGACCGTTTGTTTCCTTGCCAATTCGCCATTTCTCTCTGTAATTAACCACAATATTCCCTTATCCAGGCAACAGTATGCGTCAATTTTCATAATATTGGGCCATCTTGTTCAAATTTCCACATAATTTTGTATGGGAGTTTTGCATTATCTAAGCTGTCACGGAATTCTGACTGCCAAGGGAAGACTTTTTTCCTTTCTGTGGGGTTTGTGTAAGCTGCTCTGCTACTTAGTAGAACGGCAACAGGGCAAATTTGTTTGTCTGTACCAAACCAGAGAAGAAGCAACTACTTTGTTTCCATCAACATCTATTTATGCTCTGTAACCATTATAACCCATCGAGTGGAGTTCAAATCCATCATTCTGACTGCGATTGGCGCTCCACCGAAACACAACGCTCCCCAGTTCCGAACCCACCGCTTTTCGAGTGCGCAGTGGTTCTATTAACCACCAGAAACTCCGAGAGCTTTCCATGGCATAGACAATTGCGAGTAGGGGTATGTTCCTTTGGAGTCTGTTTGAAAGTTTTCTGCGAGGAGACAATCGCTTGGGAATCTCGGTGAAAATTTTGTATACAAACGGCAATGGTTTTTTCAATCGGAAAGCTTTGCAATACAGAAAGTGGCAGACCGGATAATTAGCTAACGGTGGCGTAGACATAAAATCAGGACCTGCAGTGACAGCTAGGCTGCTCTAAAGGCCTTGAAAATCGTTCACACCTCCAATAATTTAAGTTGAGACTGAGTTCCGTTATAAAGTGGATTGAGCTTGAGCTTGTGTGTGAATTGTGATGAATTGGTGAACTGCAGTTCATAGGAGCGCCCTATTTGACCGGAGCCAATTTTAGGGCTCAGCATAGCGAGAACGATCGGGTACATCAAAGTTCTCATAAATAAAACTAACGAGGGTCGTTGGTGTGGTATTTACACCTGCAAAACAACCAAGTGTTTCCTGAAAAGGCCTGCCAGGGTGATAGCATAATTCGTTCTCAGTCAAAAAAGGAGTCATCTACGAGCCACAATCCATGGTGACGACATATGTCACCATAGGCATCATCGAGGAACCACTGTGCACATCTTGTATTGGAGGATGATGATAATACAGAACATTTTCTCTGCCGCCATCTGGCCTTTGCCAGACTTATATTGTACATTTTTGGGCCGGATTTATCGAAAATGGACGAAATACATTATCTTTCCCTCAACAAACTGCTAAGGAGTGCGGTAAGTTTTCTAGGTTATGGAAGGCTAGTAGACTGCCTTCCTTGATATTGTCTCTCAAGAGCCGTTTACGGTTATCTAAATACCTTTACAAGGAGCGATAAGTGTAGAAGGCTTGGGCTGATAGAGTGGCTAAGTCTCCAGTATTTTGAGCAGAAATAATCAACGTCTTATTGGCCTTAAGTTCGGGGGGCGCTACCTGCCTTTAGAAATACCATTTCAACATTCTTCCACAATATTGGCAAATATCAAAGCTTCAGACAGGTGCCATCACCTTAATATATTCCAATCCGTAATATAAGCTGGAACTTAGGATACACTTTTTTGTATCAGCATGTTGTTGTCCTGCAGCTGTTGTCATAAATACGTTTACATTAGGCTTTATTTCAATGATAAAGTAAAATCTGGCTCTCAGTGGCAGCAGGTGAGCTCTACGTCGCTTAGAATTTCATTGCACTTAAATCGGTTTGTATTTCAAAAATTTAAAATGTCCCACTCATCTGTTAGACAAAAGCATGCGCTTACTTTCCCCTTTTACCACGTTTTTTTTCTTGTACGTTTATTTTACATTATCGCACAATCCGATTTACATAATTGCATTGAAATCACTTTGTAAACATAGTATGCATGAAATTTTACCTTACCTCATGCGGAGCGTCAGTGACTTCTTAATATCAGCAGGGAATAAATTAATGCAAGTAAAAATTCCTGAGAAGCAAAGCAGTGCAACAAACAACAAAAAAACGACAAGGCATGAGAAGAAAAATGGAAGTAAATAGAAATGAAAATATTGAAACCGTTCAATAGCATCGTCACATTAATATGCAAGTGAGTGATGCGATTTTGTGCAGGGGCATGACGGCGACAAACAATGGCGCAGAAGCGGATTACAAGCAGCAAGGAAGCGCCGAAGAGCTAGGATATTGAGGCGCCTATAGTGAAGAGTGAAGGTAAATCAGCGACCAGAAAAAAAAGGAATGGCAGCAGCAATAAAATAAATCAGCACTATAATACCAACAAAAATAAAAGCGGCAGCATTTTTTCAAGTCAAGCACCCCTTTTGCATTTTCACTTATTCCACGTTTTCTGCCAATTCTTTAGCAATATTCGGAACATACAGTATGCACATAAATACCCAACACGTGCCGCATGCCGTATGCAAATAGGCAAACAAGCACTCTTGCTCAGTCGACAGTGTACAGATGTAGCCGTTAAAGCAGATAAGAAGCCATGAAGCGTATTATCCAACAGGATTACGCATTGGACTCTCAGCGTAAGCTGAACAAACGTGTCTGCGCTTAAACTTGCTATGCGTGCGAATATAATTGAGGCTCTGCAGGTATTTGGAAAATGAAAAAAGTGCTTCGCCGTTCTCACTTTAAATCCATTTCGCCATGCCTTTACAGTTAGCCTTAACAGACAGCCACAGCGATTTTCTGTGGCAGCTTAAGTGTTGCGTGTTTGTTTGTCTATGCTTTCTCTTTTACTTTTGTTATCCTCCATGATTTTTCCCATTTACTTTTATTTTCATAACACCGACTACAACTTATTTTCATAGCACAATTTTTCGATTTCATACCTGCGCCACCGAAATGGCTCCTAGGAGCTTCTTCTCAGCCCACTTTGCCTCTAAGGAGGATTGGACCGGACGGAACTTCTGGGTAGGCGGAGCAGTGAACTTGTTCAAGGATGGATCGAAACTAGACAGCAGGGTTTGCGGTAGGTCTTCCGTCGAGAGCTTTCCACTAACATCAAACTCAGGCTTCCGGACTTCTGCCGAGTATTCCAGGTGGAAGTGGCTGCTATCAAGGAGTGCTATGACAGTCAGGGAGATCAGAATTTGGGGGGGTGTCGGTTCACAGCGAAATTGCGGTGAACTGTGTGTCTGACAAATTGGCGAAGAGCGGCTGAGGGTGCTATTGATCGCCTGTCAAAAGGTCCTTCTGGCCGAGGTTGGACAGGGACAAATCTACAGCTCTCACATTTATTGGGGGTTTTAGCGGGACACTGTCCAATCAGTATTCTCACAGTAGGGCTGAATATACTATCGGACCCCGTATGTCGCAGTTGCCTAGAAGATCACGTGGTGGAATCACCTCAGTACTACCATCTTAGGTGCCCAGGGTTTGCGGGGCTAAGGTTGAAGAACTTAGGCTCCCACATGCTTAATATCCTCGAGGAGCTCTGGGGCATTGAGATTAGCCGAATTCGTAAACACATAATCGGCTCGAGGCGTTTTATCGGTTAAGTATTGGGTACCGTTCAGAATCTTCTAATTGTCCAAGTGCTCCCCGATTACACTCGGCTGCCAACTAACCTAGCCTTCATAGGTTACTAGCAGATATCAGAAGGCGTCACATAAGTAGATCCAATAGCACATCCCCCGACGCTTACCAACATGCTCTCCGTTTCCGCCACCAGTTACCAGCACACTCACCGCTGTCACAAATAACCGGCTGATGCACCAGTATACCAACTGGTCGTCGTCCACCAATACTGACACCATCCACTCACCTTCTCATTCTTCACTACCGCCAATATCATTTCTTCTGGCAGAGCTCTCATGACCCTAGGACCCAAAGGAGACTATGGTATGTCACGTCGCTTATAGCTAGCGCAGATCTAATAAAGTGCGCAAATATATCATCAGACGACCTAACCGTAATCATCTCTAAGGACACATCGGATATTTTTGCACATACCGACTGACGTCTTCGTTGACAATCATCTATTCCGGATGGTGGTCAATTACATAGCTGCTGCTTTCGTCCTGTTCTGACGCTCGGCGGAACACCGCCCTGATTTTCGTGCTGAAGTGGTTGTACTAGTGAAGGAGCCTGACCATCTTTACCAGGTTGAAATCAGTGATCTTCACATTAGAGGATATATCAATTAAGAGGTTTGTCAACTCTTCAACTAGTATGAGGGGAAAAAGTGGGAATGGCACCTTAAGACCTGTGTACTTCAGATGTGAGTAAGCTTTGGTCAACCGTGATGTTTCCTCCACGAAGCGCGACAACATACCCGACGACGTTAGATTATTAGTGCACAGTTCCCAGTGCATTTTCTCCTAAAAGGACTACAGGTATATTCAGCGAATTGATGAAAATTCTAAAGGTTATCTCTGACGGCTTTTTCATCTTCTACTCATCACATGATGCTAAGAAAACAGTACCTGACCGATGAATACCGTCGCGACGTGAGCAACCGAATATGTGTGTGCTGAAAGCAATACTACCTAAGAAGTCATGTCTATAGATGCACGGATGACGGCACGCTTTTACAGACACGTAATTAACGCCATTCTCCAAGAGACTATTACCCACCCGAACAAACTATCGCTACTTGAATTACATCCTGAACATGTATCATTGCTTCTTGAACTCCTGCTCTTCAAGTTTTCTGTAATGCTGGTCTTAAATTTATAATAATAAAATCCCTTACTTATAATTAGATTATTTCTCTCTCATTTTAAGCATGCTGCTGAGTTAAATATAAATACATACACTTTTATATTAAATTTAAATATTAATGCAATATGGAATTAATTTGCAAATGCAAATAACTGCGTTTTCTTTTGACAACACTTTATTTTATAAACGAGAAAGTGAATCAACTAACCGCAGCTGGTAAATATTTATTTGCACAGCCTTTTGTACAAATAATTTTAGCGGGATTTGCATTTTTGCATTACTTATGTATAAAATATTAAAAATGTTTTCAATTCAATGAAACTGGCATAAACAATTTTCAGAAAACACTATCACAACATTGTTCATTTAGATCATAAATATTGCTAGGTATAAAAATGTGTATTGTTAATCATATTTCCTTAAAATGTGAAATTACAAAGCATTTTTCAAAGCCCATTACATTAATACGAGTAGCTTTCAGCACAAAAGGCATATTATTCTATGTGCTTTCAATGAATTAGCTTCACAAAAATAAATTCTTTAAGTAAAAAAAGTATATAAAAAGAACAAAATTATTAAGTAATAAAAAACTCCAAATGTGTAAAAGTTAAGCACTGCAAAAAAATTCTTTTCATCAGCCAATAAAGTAAAATTCACGGCGGCCAAGCAACATTGTTTTCTAGTGCAATTTGCCTCGCAGAAAAAGTTGCAAAATAATATATGAAAGTTTCTGACTTTTCGTTGTCAAAATTTTTCATGCAGCAGAGTTTTTGTTAGTTTTTCTTTCCTCTTTACTTAAAACTTTTTGATAGTTTTCCAAATGCAAATTCAGCTCGCCAATTCAAATTGATTGAAGCGTTAAGTACTTATTATGTTAGCAGTCAATTACTACGGCATGCTGTAACTCAGCCATTTATTATTTTTTATTTTATTTTTATTGGTGCGTACGTTTTTTTTGCGTTTATTCTATTGATAAATGTGCTTTGATTTGTAAAATTTTATTTCAGTTTATGCTCTTACTAACGCATTTCGACAGACCTGAGTGCAGAGATAGTGAGCGCGTTGCAACCTACTTACCTGCAGCATTGAGTTGGGCGTTGATTTGTATGCATGTCAGTTATAATGAATTGAAAAATTGTAATTTCGCTGTAAAAAATTTTTGCACACAAGTGTTTCGCATCAACTGGCTTTTCAGCGAAACAGAATAGAGAAAATAATTCAAGCGCAGAAAATATACGAAAATGCAGAGAACTACGATGTTTTCATAATTTGATACGCGGGCAGCTAAATAAGGCCATAGAATACGGAACATTGTAGCAAAGTATCTCGCTTCTTCGCAATAAGGGGTCATATGTTTGGCAGTAGTTTTGCAGGAATGAAGGAAAAATAGCGAAAAGACAAATGGTCTTTCAGCAAGACAACGCGAGCTCTCACATACCACAAACTAAATTTAAGCACTTCAAACATCGAATTGGTGAGTCATACGCCGTACAGACCTGACCTGCCAACGAATGGTTTTATTTTGTTCTCGTACATCAAGAATAAACTTCACCGACAATGATTTTGATCTCCAGAAGAAGTTGTAAAGCGTCCGAAACCTCGGTTTTTTAGGTACCTACTTCATTGCGGGAAAAATGCTTATCCAATCAGTTTTAACGAATTCCTCGCAGAAATCAGTTCATATTACCCGGTATTATATTCAGATTTCTTATGTGGCCAAATCATGGATAAGTTGCGTCCATGAAGAAGGAAATTAGGTGCGACTTTCAGAGACATAATCGGTTTGTTATTAAGCGTTGGCTGCGATAGAGTGATCGCATAAAAAATTATGGATTTTTTACTGTAGTTACAAAGTATAGTTTGATTCCCCATCTTGGGTATGTGGAGTCATTTAGAGAATAGTTTTTTCTCTAGAAGCAGTCTTATGCATTCCAGCAATTACTGATCCACTTTTACTTGAATTGAGAAGCAAGCGACGACCTCTCAAAGGATTTTAATGAATGTTCCCTCTATGGCAAGAATAGCATTAAGTGCTATTAAAATAGAAAATTACAAAAAACTTTATATTCTCAAAAGTGATTCATGTAGCCCTGTATGCATGGATTTTCGTTCAGACACAATGGCCTGCACGGTGAGAACTCTCTCAATCAAGATGGTGCCATACATAGCCATTATTATTTTAAGAATTAGCGGAAGAAACCATGTTAGGATTGTGGGCATATTTCCGGCCAAAAACGAACACATCTCCTCAGCCCAGAATAATATTTAATCCTTTTCAAGGTATCCCAAAAACTATCGGTATGGCATGTCTTGTTTGTGGACAGACCCCAGCCCTCTTTGGGATTCGTAAGTACAACTAACCTGCAGTGATTTGACCGTTTCTTGATCGCTGGTGTATAGCGGTGGATATATATGTATATGTGTTCACAAGCAAAAACAGCTTAAGGCGAGTGTTTAGCTTATGTGTAATGTTCCATTTCCAGCCTGGGTATGCAATGGCGCACTTCCCATTGAAAAACTACTAGCAAGCGAAAACGAAATGAATAATTTTTATGCCAGTAACTAACTGTCAATATTCCTACCAAGTCTCATGAAAAACTTCGCTGACGTTTAACTATTAAAAGAAACTAGTGAACCGGCATGGCATCAAAACGCCGACTTTTAGTTAAATTTTTTCAACAGGTGAAACCCTATTCAAAAACCTCCAAAAATACTCCTAATGATTAATCTAAACCATTTCTGAGTGATGAGAGGTCTCGCATGGTTTCGGTTTTCATTTCATCAAATTTCAAATCTCCCTGTAACTTCAAAAAATAAAACCTGTGCACATCTATGTAGAATCGCAGTTCTTTAATTTGACTTCTCATTTTGGAAATTCGAAATAACGTTGCAGATGTGATGACCCTAAAAAAAATAGATGGCAACTCTAATTAAATATATTATCAGCCTATAGTTTTTTTAAAACTCTTTCGTTTGACACTAATATTTCGATAATTTATTTATGTATCTTTCGAATAAGTAAAACAAATTCGACTTTTCAAACAGGTGGCAACCTCTTTGAATGTATTGTTACGATTATCCTCGAAACCTTGAGGGATTTCCCAAATATCCTACGGCTCGTATCGCTGGATTGTTAAATAAATGCAACGATGACCAAATTGTAGTTCAATTAACTTTATTGTACAACAAACAATTTACAATACTTGCTAATACAGTAAAACCACTTTTCAATACTTGTTAAAGCAATAACAACGCTTTACTAAACTTGTTAACACAATTAAACGTATAGCTTGCTTATTCGCAACTCACTTCTCTGCTCACTTTACTTGTAGCTTGCTGACTTGTATCTCGTAACTAACCCCAACTCCGCAATGTCGTGGCTCTTATGTACCTGCGCTCGCACTCATGGCAACTCTCAAACATTCTGAAGTTCATCGCTCATTCTCTTTCTCTCGCTGTTCGCAATGTTCATCCAACTGACGTTTCTCTTTGTGGAACATTCTACGTCATTCCTCGAACATTCTTCCTATTTCTCGTTGTTCACATCGCGTTGCCGCAGTATTCGCCACAGTATTTTCAAACTTAAATCTTTCGCCTGGCATTGTTATACATATTTCAACTAACTAACGAATTAAGTCGGCCGCTGTGGTGTAGTGGTAAGCAGTGCGCGCTTCCACTCCACAATGCCTGGGTTCAAACCCTGGTCAAAGCAACATCGCAAAAATATAGAAAAAAGGTTTTTTCTTAACAGCGGTCGTCCCTCGGCAGGCAATGGCAAACCTCCGAGTGTATTTCTGCCATGAAAAACAGCTTCTCATAAAAATACAATCGCCGTTCGGAGTCGGCGTAAAACTGTAGGTCCCTCCGCTTTGTGTGACAACATCAAGGCGCACGCCACAAATCGGAGGAGAAGCTCGGCCAAACACTAACATATGTGTAAGCGCCAATCTAAAAACGAATTAAGTTGAATTTAATTCTTTTAAGCACATGCCAACTCTCCTAAATACAGTTTAGAAATAAATTATTTTCAAACCCATTTCGATTGATACCCATCTCTTGACAATCCATTTAATATAACTTATTAAATAATTTGAGCTTAATTTTTTTCAACAAAAAGGAACCAAATGTTCAATTTAAAGATTTCTTAACACTCGTTCTTTTGATAACCATATTTTAAAATTGCATGTAACTTATGTATAATTAAACGAAATACCACTTTCAAAACTGGCGGAAACCCCTTAAAAATTATTTTCGAACTAAAATTTCCTTAAATAGTTATGGTCTGCCATTGCTATAAATATTTGAAGTAACTGATGAATTAAGTGGAAATTTATTTTTTAAACACGTGGCAATCCTCCTAAATATTGTTCTTAAATAAAGGATTTTAAACCCATTTCGATTGATAACTATCGGCTAGTAATTCAAATGCAAAAATTAAGATCAAGCTAAATTTCAACAATACTTATTTAAGGGCAAAGGTGAAAGGGAATATGTAGGTGATAAACATAAAAGAACAAGAAAAAAAGTTCAAGTTCGGGCGGAGCCGAACACTAAATACCCGGCGCAAGTATTAAATATTTATATGTTTTCCACCTTTCCGAAAACTACCGCTACATGGTAACCGGGCTAGGTTTTGCCCCTATTTCACACATCTTCGATAGAACGTTCAGTTAGACATAATGAGATAAACTTATTTAGTTAGATGTGGGCGGCATCATGCACATTCTTCAAAACTCCAAACAATGTAACTTCTTTCTAAGGGATTGTTTTTAGTATCAATTTTGAGTAAATTAGCGTCCTTAAATTTCGAAATATTTCAAGCATTCCCGAAATTTACCGTTACGTGAAAAGTGGACGCAATTTTAGTCCGATTTCAATAATTTTCGACGTTTTCCTTTTATGAGACAAGCACAATAACCGTACCGAGTTTGGTACAAATTGGTAGAACGGTTACAGAGATACATATATGTGATTATAAGTGGGCGCCCACTTTTCAAAATTTTATCACAAACGTATTTCTTGGTAAAGAATTTTTGCAAGCATCAAATTTGAATAAATTAGCTATAATATTTACTGATTTATCGGATATTTCATATTTTTCTAAATTACCGTTATATGAGATGTGGGCGTGGTTATTGTCCGATTTTAAAAATTTTCGGCCACTTGGTATGTTGTGCCAAGGTCAACAACCGTGCCAAGTGTGGAAGAAATTGGTGCAGCGGTTACCAAGATATACACATGTAACCATAAGTGGCCGTGGCTGCGCCCATTTTCCAAAAATTTATAATATTCTTATTTTTCGTCTAAAAATTATTGTAAATGTCAATTTTGAGTGATTAACTTTCAATACCATCCGTCCTACGCCCAAAGGAGAGCACGTACCAAGTTTCGTTAAGATATCTCAATTTTTACTCGAGTTATCGTGGTCACAGACGGACGGACGGACAGACAGTCACGGCTTAATCGATTTTTCTTTTCATGCTGATCATTTATGTATACATTTGTCTATATCTATCTCGATTCGTTTTGCCTGTTGCAAACAACAGGGATGGGAACAAAGTTATAATACCCTTGCGCACAACTGCGCTCGGGTATAAAAACAAGGATATATATATGAGGACACCGATAAAAGTAAAGATGAAGATAGAGGAAGAAAGATTAAAATAGGGGTAATTATAAATGCAAAGGTAAAAATAAAAATAAATACAAAGTTGTGTAAAGATAAAGGCAAAAATAAAGAGCAAGATAAATTTAAACACTTTACTTATATAAGAGCAAAGGTGAAGGGGAGTATGTTAATGCCGAATACGATAAACATAAAAATAAAAACAAATATATATATATATATATATAAAGAAAAGGATGAGGATGAGGATACCAATAAAAGTATAGATGAAGATAGAGGAAGAAAGATTAAAATAAAGGTTGTTTTAGAGGAAAGGATATACATAGATAGAGGCACAGAGACTCAATCTGGGAACTATTTCGGGATTTTAGAGATTTTAGGGATCCTCGGTTCTTACCGATATAATAATCGATATTTAGTCGGTTTTGTGATTGATATTTTTATCGATTTTGTTATCGAAATTTTTATCATTTTTGTTATCGATTTTGCTATCGGTTTTGTAAACAATATTTTTATAGATTGTGTTAACAATCTATATCGATATTACAATAATACTATAGCTTTTGTTATTGATATTTTCGGAATTCATCGATATAATGATCGGCATTTTTATCGCTTATTTCATCGATATTTTTTTATAGATTTTGTTATAGGTTGTTTTATCGATTTTTTTATCTATTTTGCTATCCATATTATTATCGATTTTGTTGTCGATATTTTTATCGATTTTGTCATGAATGTTTTTATCGGTTTTGTTACCGATATTTTCATCGGTTTTGCTATCGATATTGTTATCGCTTTTGTTATCGATATTTTGATCGGTTTTGTTCTCGATATTTTGATCAATTTTGCTATCGATATTGTCATCGCTTCTGTTATCTATATTTTTATCGATTTTGTTATCGGCATTATTATCGATTTGTAATCGATTTTGTATCGATTTTTTGATAGATTTGATAACCGACTTTGTAATCGATTTATTTATCGATTTTTTTCGATATTTTTATCAATTTTGTTATAGATTTTGTTATCGATTTGCTATCGATATTATTACCGATTTTGATATCGATACTTTCATCGACTTTTTTTATCGATTTTGCTATCGATATTATTATCGCTTTTGTTATCGATAATTTTTCTTAGTGTGTGCTTTCGTTTTTGGCTTGGATATGCTCTTAACCATACCGCGTATTCTACGTTTAAATTTAGAGGCTGTATCTCCGATATTTATTATTATTTATTATTTTTCTGAGTCCTTGTAGTAGATTTCATCTAACAAAAAGGAAGATACTCAAAATAAAAATCTGAAGCTACGAAAATTATCAAAATATGAAAGTTCGTGATATATAACTACGTCTTGTGGCATTGAATAATTTGTGAAGCAACACATCTCACAATCAACTCCAAACTTGGATCCCTGTTTATTTGTATACGTCAATTATAGTAAATTGTAAGTAACACATAAGAAATTCCCATTTTATGCGCTTCATATCCGTCAACACCCAACTTTCGTAACTAAACAATTTAATTAATTTTAGACATGCTCTGTGGAAGCCTTTTCAGCAGTACGGTTTTCTTTAGCAAATAACGGGGATGGAAAATATATATAAAAACCCATTTCGATTTTTGGTAAACAAGTTCAATTATTTTTAAGTAATTTCTTTGTTGAACCCCAACACTCAAACTCGTCGTGTTACTTTCTATTCATATCCGCTTGCTTTGATTGCATTAGAATTTCGTGCGGAATCCAACACAAATCTCTGTTACTTTGGCTACCATTTTTACAGTTTATTTATATTTATACGTATGTATATATTTTCATATTATTTTCATAAGCTGCTGTAACTTTATAGTTTTGTTTTTACTGCCTAAATCAGTGATTCCCAAAATGGTCCAGGTAGACCCTCAGGAATCCACGGCACACTCGACAGAGGTCTACGTTGGCGTGAAAAAATATGGGGGTCCTCGGGTTGTAAGTGGGGGTCCACGAAAATGTATCTGGTCTCGATAGTAAAGAACCAAAACGGTGTCCTGATAGCCTCTTTATTTAACTTAACGTTTTTTTTTTGTGGTGTTTAGTGCTCTTCACGCACTGCTGCACTCACCTTCACTTTGTGTTTTCATACCAGGCATTCCTCGATCCGCAACCAGTTATAGCACTCCCCACTTCGACCATCGAAGCGCCCATCACAAACTGGGTGGATACTTCGCTCAGCATTGACTGGGAGCTTTCGAGTGGACGTAGGTGGGCAAAACTCATGTTGACTTCAATCTCAGAAGGTGTATCTAGTTTTTTCCTCTCACTGAGAAGACGAGACTGCTGAGTGGTCACTTCACGTGGCACAAACACCTGACTGTGATAGGCGCAAATGACAACTCCATTTGCCCATCCTGCTTTGAAGGGGATGAGACGGTGGAACACTTCTTGAGCTTCTTGCTTGATTGTTTGTTTATCATCGATTTGTCTGGATTCGGTCTTTCCTTTTTTAGTAAGTTTCTGAATTTGTTTTGTTGTTTCAAGTTTTGTGTTTTAAAAATGCGATTGAGAAATATTTTTCGCCTAACTTTAAAACTCGGAGCGATAAAAATAAAAATGATGCAATCAACACAAATAAACTATTTGACAAATACAACACGTGCAAATTCATGAGTGAGCCAAACATATGTGGAATTTATCTAGTGCTCTTAAAAATATAACTCCTCAGAGCTCTCTTCTCTTTCATGGCTTTACGAACTCTGTTTTTTAAAACTTGCAAGTGTGTAATCATATTGCTTTAATAAATAGAACACAAGAAAATATTTTAATTTTATTTTTGCCACTCCGAATTTATGTGTTTTTAAACTCACCCGCGATGCAGAATTACATCGGCAGATTCAATGTTTACTTTTTTTGATGAGCTTTGGTAGTATGTTAGAAATGAGCATCAAGGGGTCCACCGAAACCAGGGGGGCTACTCTGTAATGCGATGCGAAAGAGAAATGCGATGCCATAGGTAAATACGTCGTTAGTAATACGCTGTGGCCCCCAGTAAATTTTTGAAAGGTAGACGAGAAAAATAAGTTTGGAAACCTCTGGCCTAAATAATCAAGTTTCATATGTCAACTGCCAAGTGTATTAAGTTTTGTGTATTTTGACTTACAGAAGCACAAATATCCCGCAGCAAAATTTTGCCGCACAAAACTAAAAGCACACATCTGCTTATACATATAAACTTATTTATACCCAAGCATGTGTGCCCGTGCATTCCCCTCGTGTGTGGGCATATGAAGCGTGTGAAATGTGTTATCTAAGTTTTATAGGTCATGGCCATTTCTCGATGCACACACATAGCCGACATAAAATTCCTGATGAGCCACACTTTTCTTAAGGAAACTTTACTCCCCCAAACGCTAGCCGAATGAAAGGTTGTTAAGGAAATTGTTGCTTCAAAAAGAAACTATATGAAAACAAAGGGGAAAAAGACGCTAAAAATATTTTAGTGCTTAGTTGTATAAGTTAATATGTAGAAATTTAGTTGAAGAATAATAGCGAACTATAAAATTGTCTTTTCCAATTCTAAAAGCATTTGTGGTTGTAAGGATAGGAGGGCGACATTGAGAAAAGGATTTTAGCCCCGTAGTACATGCATCTACATAGTCGTCGTCCCCCCCCCCCCCCCCCCCCCCTAAATTGGATTAAGGTCTCTATTCAGCTAACAATTTAAAACAAAAAAGAGTTCTGGGAACGGAATTTGGGGGTGGCGTATTTAAAATACGACGGAAACATTCCATTTGAATATTTTAACTCTCTAACTCCTCAGTGAGCGGGCCTTTTTAAAGAAATGTAAAAACTTTACATAAAACAAGGATATAACGGGTTAACCCTTCGTTAATCTACTAGTCACCAGGGTGGTTTTCGACGATACTTTTCTAAAAATTTCCATGTTTTAATTAAGCTAGAACTAGACCCTAATTGACTTTACTACGATTTCATTTAGGCTAATTTTCCACTGTATTTTTTGTCTTTAGCTTCAACTAAAAAAATAAATAAATAAATAAAAGTTCATGTCTTATTCGTTTTTGATGTATTAGTCAACCCGGTGACTACATGTGATTTTACGTAATATTCGTGATTTGAATCAGGATTTTAAACACAGATATTTCATATTTGATTAAATGTTATTAAAATAATGGACTTTAAATAAGAAAAAAAATAATCAAATCAATTGGTACTAGGGATGGCAAAAAATAAAATAATCGATTAATTACTCATATGTTTAATTGCAAGCCATAAAAATGTGTTGCAATTATTGAGAAACAATCAATTAATCGAATTTCCAAATGCACTTTTTTACAGTAAGTATTCACAAAAACACTTTCCCATAAAAAATTCTTAATTCTCTTTTTAATTAGTCTTAAATAAAATAAAAACCAATATTTTTAGCGGCGATAATTATTTATACTTACCCAAGTTTGCAAAAACAAAAGTTTTGATAAGCGTTTTGTTGTTATTTATTACTTAGCCGAGTTTGCAAAAACAAAGTTTTGATAGATAAGCGTTTTGTTGTTAAGCGGTTGCGTTTCTCGAAGGCTGTAGGACCCGCTTTTGAAAAAAAGGCGCTCACAATGGCCAACTAAATGACGGTAATTTTTCGAAAGTCTATACAGTTTTGGGTAAAAAGTTTTTATTCCTTCCCAAGCGTCGATGATATTCCGCGTTAGTTCTTGGGCTTAACGATTTAATTAAAAACTAATTTATTTTTGTGGGTGACCCAAATCATTAATTTTTTGGCTTCGTTTGTGTACAAGAGAATTATGAGGGATCCATATATCTTGAAATTATTTTTACGATTGTTTACAATTAATCGATTAAAAATCGATTAATGAAGTACAAACTACGATACAATTAAATCGTAAATTATACAAAAATAATCGATTAATTTAATCAAATGATTAATCGGTGTCATCCCTTATCGGTACCCACGCACGCCAAGAACGATTGGGGTTTCGCCTGTTTTATTTGATATTTATGAACGTCCATCATTAGACAATGACTTTCTGGATTATATTATATTATCTTTTGAGATGTAAACCTCATCTGTCTCTAGCGGGCAGGGTTCGGAAATATTCATATATGAATCTTCGCGAACATACATTTATGATTTTATACGCGAAGGTGAACGATTCAAATATTCTGTATTGATTCTCCTTCGCGAACGTGAAGCATAAAACCAGTCCAAATAGTTCGCGTTCGCGAATGTTAGGTAGAAAAAATTTCCGCTGTTGTTCGTACGCGTATGTATTGATGGACCAAACAGCGTGCGTTCATATATGTAGCTATAAGTGGCAGCGATGCCTTCGCGAAGGTTCACTGCTGTCGTTCTCCTTCATAAATGAATGAAAATGCTGCGGCAAATATTCACGGAAAGTTGGTGTGGCTAGAGATACTATTCTGTGCGAAGGCAATTTTGTTAATTGCATAAGATTTGCACCGTTCATTCGATTT
>NW_023458559.1:33330974-33420906 GCF_013731165.1 Rhagoletis pomonella
TGAATGAAAGAAATTTAAAAGAATTTGCGCTTTTAGGGTAATACTAAACTTTAATTTCTTGAAGAAGTTATTGTCCTTGCATGTGTTATAAGATTGCATGTAAAGCGTATATACACTTACTGTACTAAAATAGAATACAGATTCATTGGCCGACAAATATACCGTACTATAGGTATATATATCCACGTCCTTGTATATATGCATACATTAAAACACAAGAATAGGTATACACTGGAACTTTAAAATTTCAATTGCAATGCAACAAAGCAGCGACAAAGACTGCAAGCAAGTATGTATTTATGTGTAGAGAATAGAATTCCCCAGTAAGAAAATGTTGTATTAGAGTTATTTAAATTTAACAAACCTCATCAATTGCTTGCAGAAATGCATTATCAGTAATCAGTGAACCTAAGAAAATGAAAAATTAAATAGCAAAGTAGACAGGAAGGCGCACTGATAATAGCAAACAAGGCAAGGAAACCCCGAATAATAGCCGAAACGGGAGATTTGTAATAAAAGTGTTTATTTTACAAGAAAAACGAAACAAAAATGTATAAACTAGTTTCATTATATATAAAATGTTTCGCTAAGATTGTGTATTTTTTGTTCGATCTTTAACTCGGAAAACCTATAGTTGTAGTGACATTGAACTCAACTAGGCATAAGTGCAGTGTACCCACCAATATTATAAATTAAAATAGAATGACCTCAAGGAATCAATAGTGAGCCTTGGAGGGCGCCTTATTTCTGGGGGAAACTAAACTACTTGAATTATTAAAGTTAAACAATTCATTTTAAATCAGAATATCTCAAAATCTAATGCATTAATTCCAAGAAAATGTAGACCCCTTTAACTTTATATTATTTCTTATAGATTTTGTGCAAACATGGTTTTAGGTAAAAAACATTACAAAAAATATGGGACAAACACATTTTTCAATCACCCAATTCTCAAGTATCGCTGAAAATATTGTTCGAAATTTTGACGTTCAGTGGCTGTGTTATCGTACCTAGGAGACAAATGTATTGGAAAAATTCCACTGCTTGTGGTATGCCCATTGCTTTCAAAGCCATGTCTAGAGATCATTTCCCCTTTATTATGTCTAATATCCACAATCTTGATAAATCTAATTTGCAACAGATTGATAAGTTTTCCAAAATTCGTCCACTGATAGGTGCGTTGCATACTAATTTTTTAACTTTTGCGCTTTTTAAAGAAAATCATAGTATCGATTAAGCTATGGTGCCTTACTATGTGGCAAGCCCATCCGATAAAAATTTTAGTCAGTACAGGAGGCTGTAATCCTGCAACATGCTGATGTTCTTCGGAAAATTAACAACCTGACACCCTTCCACTTGTTTTTTTTTTAATTTCTTTACCCCGGTACCGTTGATTAATGAGATAGGTAAAAGAGCGACTAAGCGCTTTTGCCAACAAACAACAATGAAAAAGTCGCACCGAGGTTTTCTTCTTTTTCTTTTTTTGGCGCTGTAACCGCCTAAGCGATTTTGGCCGAGTTCAGCAAAGCACGCCAGTCGTTTCTCCTCTGTGCCAACTGACGCCAATTGGAAACGCCAAGTGAAGCCAAGTCCTTCTCCACCTGATCTTTCCATCGCAGTGGGGGCCTCCCTCTTCCTCTGCTACCACCAGCGGGTTCCGAGTTGAATACTTTCAGAGCTGGAGCGTCGGTGTCCATTCGAACGACATGGCCAAGCCAGCGGAGCCGCTGTATTTTAATTCGCTGCACTATGTCCATATCGTTGTAAAGCTCATACAGCTCATCGTTCCATCGTCTGCGGTACTCGCCGTCGCCAACGCGTAAAGGACCGTAAATCTTCCGCAAAATCTTTCTCTCAAACACCCCAAGAGCCGCCTCATCGGATGTTGTCATTGTCCATGCTTCTGCGCCATATACCAGCACGGGCATGATGAGTGACTTATAGAGCGCGGTTTTCGTACGTCGAGAGAGGACTTTACTCTTGAATTGCCTACTCAGTCCAAAGTAGCACTTGTTGGCAAGAGTGATTCTACGTTGGATTTCAATGCTGACATTATTATCGGTGTTAATGCTGGTTCCCAAGTAAACGAAATTCTCTACTTTCTCGAAATTGTAACTGTCAACAGTGACGTGGGTGCCAAGGCGCGAATGTGCTGACTGTTTGTTTGATGACAGGAGATACTTCGTCTTGTCCTCGTTTACCACCAGACCCATGCGCTTTGCTTCCCTATCCAACTTGGAAAAGGCAGAACAGACTTCGCGGTTTTTTGTTACCGATGATGTCGATGTCATCGGCATAAGCCAGCAATTGCACGCTCTTGTAGTAAATTGTTCCTGAGCGGTTCAGTTCTGCAGCTCTTATTATCTTCTCCAACATCAGATTAAAGAAGTCACATGAAAGGGAGTCGCCCTGTCTGAAACCCCGTTTTGTGGCGAACGGCTTGGAGAGGTCTTTTCCAATTCTGACGGAGCTGGTGGTATTGCTCAACGTCATTTTACACAGCCGTATGAGTTTTGAGGGGATGCCAAATTCAGACATAGCGGCGTATAGGCAACTCCTTTTAGTGCTGTCAAAAGCGGCTTTAAAGTCGACAAATAGGTGGTGAGTGTCGATCCTTTTCTCGCGGGTCTTTTCCAAGATTTGGCGTATTGTGAATACCTGGTCTATGGTGGATTTGCCAGGTCTAAAGCCACACTGATAAGGCCCAATCAGTTCATTGACGGTGGGCTTCAGTCTTTCACACAATACGCTCGATAAGACCTTGTAACCTATGCTTAGAAGGCTGATCCCGCGGTAGTTGGCGCGAATGGCGGGGTCACCTTTCTTGTGGATTGGGCAGAGCACACTTAAATTCCAGTCGTCGGGCATGCGTTCATCTGACCATATTCTGCACAAGAGTTGATGCATGCACCTTATCAACTCCTCGCCGCCGTACTTGAATAGCTCAGCTGGCAGGCTGTCAGCTCCAGCGGCTTTGTTGTTTTTCAGCCGCGTTATTGCTATACGTACCTCGTCATAGTCAGGCGGTGGAACGTCGACTCCGTCATCATCGACTGCGGGCTCGAGTTCTTCTTCTCCACAACTTTCTGTGCTGCTGCCATTTAGTAGGGCGGAAAAGTGTTCCCTCCATAATTTAAGTACGCTCTGGACATCAGTTACTAGGTCGCCATTATTGTTCTTACAGGAGTGCGCCCCGGTCTTTAAACCTTCCGTAAGTCGCCTAACTCTCTGGTAAAATTTTCGGGCATTCCTCCTGTCGGCCAGCATTTCAAGCTCTTCGCACTCACGTATTTCTGCCTCTCTCTTCTTGTTGCGGCAAATACGTCTCGCTTCCCTCTTCAGATCCCTATAGCGGTCCCACATAGCGCGCGTTGCGCCCGATCGCAGCGTGGCCCTGTAGGCGGCATCTTTTTTCTCTGCAGCTTCCTGACACTCCTCATCGTACCAGTTGTTCTTTCGGGCTCGCTGAAATCCGACTACTTCTTCGGCGGCGGTACTTAATGAGCGGGAAATGTGGTTCCACTGCTCGCATATGTCTGTTTGTTGAAGAGTGCTCTCTGAGAGCAGGTGTGAGAGTCGAGTAGCGAAAGCGCCGGCTGTCTGTCGTGATTGCAGCTTTTCGACGTTAAGCTTTCCTTGCATATTTGGGCGCACATTTTTTGCTGCACATAGGCGGGTGCGTATCTTGGCTGCAACAAGATAGTGGTCCGAGTCGATGTTTGGGCCTCGGAGTGTGCGTACGTCTAAAACACTGGAAGCGTGCCTTCCGTCTATCACAACATGATCGATTTGGTTTCTCGTTTTTCGATCCGGAGACAGCCAGGTAGCTTGATGGATCTTTTTATGCTTGAACCGAGTACTGCATACTACCATGTTTCGGGCCCCGGCGAAGTCGATCAGCCTCAATCCGTTGTCGGACGTTTCGTCGTGGAGGCTGAATTTTCCGACGGTGGTTCCAAAGATCCCTTCTTTGCCCACCCTGGCATTGAAGTCGCCAAGCACGATTTTGATATCATGACGGGGGCAGCGCTCGTACGTGCGCTCCAAGCGCTCATAGAAGAGATCCTTGGATGTCTCATCCTTCTCTTCCGTCGGGGCATGGGCGCAGATGAGCGAGATGTTGAAGAATCTCGCTTTGATGCGGATTGTGGCTAGACGCTCGTCCACCGGGGTGAACGACAGTACTCGGCGACGGAGTCTCTCTCCCACCACAAATCCAACTCCGAATTTGCGCTCCTTTACATGGCAGCTGTAGTAGACGTCGCAAGGCCCCAGACATTCTTTGCCTTGCCCCGTCCAACGCATTTCTTGGATGGCGGTGATGTCAGCTTTTGTCCTTACGAGGACATCAACCAGCCGGGCAGAGGCACCTTCCCCATTAAGGGTCCGGACATTCCAGGTGCATGCCCTCAAATCGTAGTCCTTTAAACATTTGCCGTGGTCGTCATCATAAGGGGGGGGTCTCATCCGAGGCTTTGCCTTGCTTCTTCACTGGAAGTGGTTTTTACGTGGCGGGTCCCAAGCCCAGCGCACAACCCATTGCTGGGACGGGGGTGGTTTCGCAACCAAATACACGTTTATATAGCGAGCCGCTTGCTCCAAGCAGACACCCGCTTGCAGCCGCACCTACTGGTGAACAGACGCTGCAGACTTCAGTGAGCCCTTAAACCGAATAAGTCAGAGTGGCCCCACCGAAGCTCCCTCTCTTTCTGCCGTGACCCAAGGCTCCACTCGGATTGGTTACCGCATCTCGCACATGGGTTGCTCACGTTGCCCAGAGTGCGCGAACGAGGACGCAAGAGTCGGGATTGAGTATAGCCATGCAACTGTAACTGCATACCCAGCGCAATGACTATACCCCATTGCACTCCGCACCGAGGTTTGCCTCTACAAATAAAGTCTCCAAGCGCCAAAGAAATCATAGTTTGCAAGTGGCATGACAGTAGTGTTGTCATAGTGGCATCAAACGACGCAAAAATAAAATCATGTGAACAAAATAAAAAGATTTTCGCAAAGAGATCAACCCATCCTTATTAATGTCTACAATAACAACATGGTAGGGATCGATAGGTCTGATCAGAATATAAGCTTATACAGGACATCATTTAGACGCAAGAATTGGTCATTTTCGCTTATTTCTCACTGCCTAGACATGGCGCTTTACAATGTTGTCCAATCTTTTCCCTATAACATAATCCATTCTGTGGCAATCAGAATGGAAATTGGGTTATTCTTTAATTCTAGTCAACATTTTCTCTCTCTTAACTAAACCTTACTTATTTACTTTCAAAGGAATACAAGGCTTTATACATTTAGCTTGTGTGGCTTCAAGTATTTAACTACAAATTAGGCATTTACTTGCAATGCGATGCCTGGTTTTGTTCGGTTCTAAATAGCCACCAGACGTTTCTCGTTATATCAAAAGGTAATGCATTCACCATTTCCCTACTGGGTCTTTGTTACATACATATAAAACCAACAAAAGAAAAATTCTATCTTGCAATGTTTTCATTGAATGATATTTTATTTTGCTATTTGTATTTCTTTATTGATTCTAATGTTCCGCTTTACACTGATGTCGCTATAGTAGTCAATGCAGAAAACATTTTTTCCAACTAGCTACATACAACAAAGAGTTAAAAGAAATGCTTAGCATGCCAAAATGCAATATCATCTATAAGTATTTAAATATGCTTGCGAGAATTTTTAGAAATACTTAGGTATCAATAAATAAAGTCATATTATAAAATAGTTTACAAATTTCTCCTTGACTTGGCAACAAGTGGCAAGTGGCACACACAGCCACAACGTACATGTGTTTATTACATTGTTGAGGCGAGCTTACAAAGCAATTTCAGACATTCAAACAGGCGAACAAAGTATAAATGCAACATCAGTGGCGCATATGAAAAAAAAAATAATATTAAGAAACTTTGCTCAAGTAAATATGTAAGACATGGTAGAGCAAAGTCAGCGCAGCGTTGAGAAAGCTTGCAAGTTATAGAAAGTGAAAGTGCATACATGCTTGCATGAACGGATTCAAGTTTTCATGTGTATGCATTTATAAGTATGTATGTATATTATAATGTGTGTATATGCAAGCGCACATTCCCCAAATAGCCATTCAGAGAAACGTTATTGCCAGCCATATGCTTCTATTAATAGCATACAAAGAGTGCAAGAAATTGTTGCATGCCTCGCAATGACAACCTTAACATATACTCCATGCAATTGGGTTAATTGCACAATGACATTGTTTGTTTTTTATTTATTTTATATTTCATTTTATTCTCCGCATTTCATTTCTTTTTTTTCGCCCTTTTGAGCAGCGCCAACAGTGGTCGTTTACAGTCACTTGAGGTCGCTCATACGCAATGGCGTTCAAGGCTGTGCAGCAAAAAATTTCCTATTGTACCTATGATCATGGTATTTAGTCAAGTGAAATGTCAGTGGAATATGCAAAATGTAAATAAAAATATTAAACTCACAGTACGTAAATTTTTTTTGAAAAATTGCATAATTAATTTAAAATTTAAAAACTTAATAAATATAAGATTATTATGCAGGCGATAAGCTTAATTCTCTTTGGCAACATTGCTAATTGACTACGAGGAATACTTATTTGAGTGATTTCTTTTAGTTTCAACTAACTGATCTCATCTTTAGAGGTCCTAATGTTTAAATATGAGATACGTTTTGGATTAGCCCTTCGGCTATACATTATTCTGCTACAACCGAAATATTCGCACAGTGTAATGAGGGCGAGGAGATAAATGCAATTCCATAGGAATTCTGTCGCATCCTTACTGCCTCTAATGAGAAGCAAATCAATGCGCTAAGTGGTTGTGGCACGAGATGTACTCAAATAATCTAGTCGATCGCTCCACAGCTACTTTGGCGCCAACTGAAATCTCTGAATCTGGGACTTGGGTGAGTGGAAATAAGGCCTACTTTACAATGCTTTCAATCGCTTCTTGTCTTGAAAAAAACCTCTTAGGTATGTGGCGGAGGCTTATGACTTTTTCTTTGCACTAACTTTGAGGAAACTGACTGATCTTTTGCATAATGCGACAACCGAAATATGGGTTTACTCTAACATTGCGATGCTTATGTTCAGCATAAAATCTGATGCCACTTTTTTTACTTCTGAAAGGCAAGCGACGACTATTCTAACGCTATTTAATTTCAGGAGGGATAGCCAATTTTAAACTAAATTGCCCTCACTGCGATATCGTTCTCGGGCCACTAGTACATTGAATGCCATCTTGGTGAAGTGGCTGAATGCCTAGAGTTTTCCGGTCGAAGAATATTGAGTTTCAAGAATTCAAAACTATTTCTACAAAAATTTGTTTTTCCCCCATATATCGTTGATACTGCAAAACGGTCTATGTCTATTAGTACCCTTGACACTTAGACGGTCGCTTACTTGCACCAGAATGCATTTGCAAATCGTTACACCCTAATAACAAATGACAAAACTTTCTACCTTTGGCTGATGAAGTTGAAAAATTGCCAGAAACGATCAGATACAGATGACAGATCAATTAAGCACCAGAGGTAAGAAGTGACATAGAACGTTTAGCTGTATCACCGACGATATGGAAAACTTGTAGTCAGCTATAAATATTTTTGGATTTCAAAATAAAACAGGTGTATAACTATTATATTCAGTATCGAACAATCCCAAGGGGTAAGGGCATTAAAATAACATCTTTACTTTTTTTCCGCATATTGTCCAGCCTTTGGTCGCTTATTTATTCAAAGAAATAATCCTGACTTCAGACTTTAACGTCATTATTCGAGCATTTTCCTTCTTTTGAGTTAAGGCATTTTTCCACTAAAAGATCGAAATTTGCACTACTAAAATCACAATAAGAACTTTATATTTACCTCACTTAAATAAATTAAGTTAAAATGATATTAAATGACCTAGAGCATATGCAAATTGCCAGCAACAAAGGTAATTAAAATGATGCAAGAGAAAATGAACATTGAGAGTATTTTTTTCAGTTAAGTAAATGTTTACGCCTTTATCGACACGGACATGTATATGTCAATTTACTCGCGAAACCCCTGTAGAGAAGCTGATACCGGAAAGATAATATTACCTGCCTGGGGTAGAGACCACTTTTAGAAAAAATAAATGCTTTATATAGTTTTTTTGTCACCACTACTATGTCCTTGAAATTTCACTACCACTACACAAACAGTGGTAATGAAATGCTAAGTGCATTAAAAATTTAGTGCAGAGTGTGTGTGTGGTTGAAATTGGCTAGATATTCTGACGGAGTGCATGTAAGCCAGATTTTGTAGGATAGATTTTCCTTCTAAAAACTACACCCGTGGCGGCGATTATAGTATGCAATCGAAAGACAGTTATTGGTAAGAATGGAGATGTTTCAGTGATAGGACTCAACTTCTAAAATTTTTCTTCATTACCATCAGTCGCAACCAGATAAGGTTCGAAATGTAAGCTCTTACAAATTTCTTTGAAATGGTCTCGACATCTGGCTTGTACAATTAGTTCGTTGCGTAAATTGTCCGAGCTTTTCCAGTACATCTTCATATTAGCAGCGGTGATGTTTGAAAAGTCCTTAAAAGAGAGAAACGTGTATAAGGTAACTAACTAGCCACAATTAGTGTTATTGTGAACAGGTTTTTTTTTAACATTTTTTGTGGCATACAATGTTGACCATTGAAAGATATTCTCTGGGAATGCATCATCAAAACAAAAATTCAAACAATTCGTAAGGCTGCAGGGCACAACAATCATTGTAGTTTGCTTCCGGAAATATAGGCATCGGATTACTTCAACACTTCTTCGACCGATTAAAGTGTCCGTATTCTATAACGGAAGTGATACTTCAGTCTGAGTACCTTCTATCCTTCTTAGCCTGCTAGATATAGAAGCTTTTGGAATATTTTTATCAGAATACTCTTGTTCGCTGCCTTAGTTCTCTATCTTCATGAGGTGGCTCAATATAAATTCCGTTTATTTGTTGAAAAAAAATGATGCACAATTGTCGTTTAACGCATCCACTTAGTCTGCAATATCTTTTGGTGTGAATTTTCCGCAACAAAATGGCGAATTAATCAAAAAATTTCTTGAAATAAGCAGCGATTTAGTAACACACTTGCTTTAAAACTCAACTCTAAACCCGTACCAGGTCCGTACGTTAGGCGGACTGCGACCCTCGTATCGGTTGGGCGGGAAAGGAGAGTAAAAACCGTTGGGGTTAATTAATTATAATCATTTTCATTTTATTACAAAAACTACATAATTTAGAAGTGTAAAATTGTTGTATTTTTCTGAAATACATTCCATTAGAGTCTTAATGGTAACCTGCCGCATATTTGGACTTGCAGCATGCCACATACGTCGAAAATCTTAGACATCCCTAGATATGTGTTTTATCCTCCTTAATTCTTTTTTTACTAGAGCCCAATATCTTTCAGCTAGCCGAAGTTCTGGACAATTGGGGGTTCGCTTTTCTAGGCACAAAAACGACATCATATTTCGCATACGACGCTGTAGTGGCATGAGGCGACATCAGGCCAAAACAAAAGAAGACACACCACGAAGATGTAAAAATGGCTGAGGTCTCTTTTTCAAGCGCTCTTTGATGTAAGTTTCTGTTTTAATAATCCCTGTAGTAACGAGAATTTTACTCCTCATACTACAACTGCAGATAATTTGCCAAACGAGATTTTATTTTTTTTTGAAACCTCGTCCTTTTTTTGTGTACTAAATTTTTCCGGGACGCTTCCTCTACCCCAGCGGTAGCATAACACTTTTTACTCAGCATTCATATTTCTGCACGAAATCCTTGTACTGCCAAGAGATTCGGTTTTCTCTTCAGAATGGTAACCACGTTTAATGATTTTTTACGGTCACCATATCCTTTTTTCCGTCCTGTTATTTTCTTCCGATTACCACTTACCTTACCATAAACTGTTTTATTATCCGCGATATAGTGTTTCTGAAAATTTGTAATAATTTGGCAATCTTTTTGCAAGTCCATTTCGCGTTATTTACACAATTGTTTACAATTTCTTTACGCGTGGAAATTAATCGTTGCTGATTAGCATTGCATTACAAATATAAAGGAATAGTCAGCGCCGTAGTCTTGGTCTGCAGGCTGTATCGGAGATACAGCCGCTAAATTTAAACGTAGAATACGTCGTATGTTTAAAAGCATATCCAAGTCAAAAACGAAAGCACACAATAAGAAAAAAATATCGATAACAAAAGCGATAATAATATCGATAGCAAAATCGATAAAAACATCGATAAAAAAATCGATGAAAATATCGATATCAAAATCGATAATAATATCGATAGCAAAATCTATAACCAAATCGATTACAAAATTTATCCAAAAATCGGTAACAAAGTCGATAACAACATCGATTACAAAAACGATATGAAAACAACGTTAAAAGTATCGATAACAAAAGCGATAACAATATCGACGGCAAAAGCGATAAAATATCGATAATAAAACCGATAAAAATATCTATTACAAAGCGATAACAATATCGATAGCAAAAGCGATAAAAATATCGGCAACAACACTGATCAAAATATTTATGACAAAAACGATAAAAATATCAATCATTATATCGGTATGTTCCGATAATATCGACAGTAAAATCAGTAACAATAGAATCAATTCAAAAACAATTCCTACTTTTTGCTTTAAGAAATTTCCGATGGGATTCTCAATATAGTCTTCCACCTTATACGAGTCGTTTAAAACTTATTAACCTTCCTACACTTGCCAGTCGCAGGGAAATGCTTGGTATAATTTTTATGGTTAAATTACTGACAGGCTCAATTTCAAGTCCGTCTCTTCTTGCTGATGTAAGCTTTAATGTTCCCTCACGCGTATCAAGACACTTTTGTCCCATATTTCTGAAAGTTTATAAAACCAATTTTGAATTGCACGACCCACTCCGTTGCTTATGCCAGGATTTTAACTCTCATTCCAGCACGTTTGATATATCAGATCCGCTTTTCAGCATTAAGAAAGCGATACTCTCCTCTCTCAATAAGTGAAGTGAACAGTTTTAGATAGCGACACTTAACAAACTCCTGCCTATCGTGACTCGGCACTAAAATTTAAAATTTTGGTTCCGTACGTCATGCGGACTGCGCCCCTCGTGCGGATGGGCGGGAAGGAGGGTAAAACCCGTTGGGATTATTATTATTATTATTAAAATCGATAACAAAACTGATAAAAATATCGATAACAAAATCGATAAAAACGTCTACAACAAAATCGATAAATAATCGATAACAAATTCCTGATAAAAATATCGATAATAAAATCGTTAAATATATCGATCATTATATCGAAAAGTTCCGAAAATATCGGTAGCAAAATCAATAACAATATCGATAAAAATATCGATATCAAGGCCGATAAAAATGTCGATTATTATATCGATAAGTCCCGACAATCCCGAAAATCTCTCAAATCCCAAAATAGTTCCCAGATTGAGTCTCTGTGCCTCTATCTATATCCTTTTCTCTAAAACTACCTCCGTTTTAATCTTTCTACCTCCATCTTCATCTATACTTTTATCGGTATCCTCATTCTTATCTTTTTCTTATATTTTTCTTTGTTTTTATTTTTATGTTTATCATATTCTTCATATACATATTCCTCTTCACCTTTTCCTTATATAAATAAAGTATTTAAATTTAACTTGGTCTTCATTTTTTCCTTTATCTTTTTGCAACTTTGTTTTTGTTTTATTTTTACCTTTGCCTTTATCCTTTTCTATATCTATGTACATAATCACCTTTACTTTTATTCTTGGATTGGTCTTTTTCTAACAGTTGTTTCACTTCAAAAAGTTTTCGCGTATTATGCATACATGTGTTCATACAAATGTACATATGTATATAATATGTATAGACATACATAGATTACTAAAAGATAGAAACAGATCCTCATTAACTGCAATCAACGTATGTACGTATGTATGTATTTACATATATGGAGGATGGTTCCGTGCGCAGAAATGGAAAACTTTTGACTGCCATTCACCTGGGTGTGGCCAGAAGCGATTCTTGTGCGTACGGTTCAAATCGCAGCTCACAACGTCCGGATATTTATATCCACGTATCCTCTGGGTAGCAACCAAACACCCGTTTGGGAGCGAGCTAAAGTGAGAAGGCGTAAAACTTCGCGTGCGCTGGGTTTGGGTCCCGCCACGTTAAAACCCCGCCCAATGAAAAGAAGCAAACAGCCTCGGATGAGACCCCCTTTTTCTGATGACGACCACGGCAAACGTATAAAGGACTATGATTTAAGGGTATGCACCTGGAATATCCGGACCCTTAATGGGGAAGGTGCCTCTGCCCGGCTGGTTGATGTCCTCGGGAAGACAAAGGCTGACATCACCGCCATCCAAGAAATGCGATGGACGGGGCAAGGTAAAGTAAGCGTGAAGCCTTGCGACGTCTACTACAGTTGCCACGTAAAGGAGCGCAAATTCGGTGTTAGATTCGTGGTAGGAGAGAGACTCCGTCGCCGAGTACTGGCGTTCACCCCGGTGGACGAACGTCTAGCCACAATCCGCATCAAAGCTAGATTCTTCAACATCTCGCTCATCTGCGCCCATGCCCCGACGGAAGAGAAGGATGAGGCGTCCAAGGATCTCTTCTATGAGCGCTTGGAACGTACATATGAGTGCTGCCCCCGACACGATGTCAAAATCGTGCTGGCGATTTTAATGCCAAGGTGGGCAAGGAAGGGATCTTTGGCGCCACTGTCGGAAAATTCAGAACATCCACCAAGCTACATGGCTGTCTCCAGATCGAAAAACGAGAAACCAAATCGATCATGTTGTGATAGATGGAAGGCATGCTTCAAGCGTTTTGGACGTACGTACACTCCGAGGGCCAAACATCGACTCGGACCACTACCCTGTTGTAGCCAAGATACGCACCCGCCTCTGTGCAGCAAAAAATGTGCGCCCAACAATGCAAGGAAAGCTTAACGTCGAAAAGCTGCAATCACAACAGACGGCCAATTTATTCGCCACTCGACTCACACACCTGCTCTCTGAGAGCACTCTTCAACAATCCGACGTACGCGAGCAGTGGAACCACATTTCCCGATCATTAAGTACCGCCGCCGAAGAAGTAGTTGGATTTCAGCGAGCCCGAAAGAACAACTGGTACGATGAGGAATGTCAAGAAGCCGCAGAGAAAAAAGATGCCGCCTACAGGGCCACGCTGCGATCGGGCGCAACGCGAGCCGTGTGGGACCTTTATAGGGAACTGAAGAAGGAAGCGAGACGTATTTGCCGCAATAAGAAGAGAGAGGCCGAAATACGTGAGTGCGAAGAGCTTGAGATGCTGGCCGACAGGAAGAACGCCCGAAAATTCTACCAGAGGGTTAGGCGACTTACGGAAGGTTTCAAGACCGGGGCGAACTCCTGTAAGAACAACAATGGCGACCTAGTGACCGATGTCCAGAATATACTTAAATTGTGGAGGGAACACTTTTATAACCTACTGAATGGTAGCAGCGCTGAAAGTAGTGAGGAAGACGAACCCGAGTCCCCAGTCGATGATGATGGAGTAGCTGTCCCACCGCCTGACTATGACGAGGTACGAATAGCGATTACGCGGCTGAAAAACAACAAAGCTGCTGGAGCTGACGGCCTGCCAGCCGAGCTATTCAAGTACGGCGGCGAGGAGCTGATGAGGTGCATGCATCAGCTCGTATGCAGAATATGGTCAGATGAACGCATGCCCGACGACTGGAATTTAAGTGTGCTCTGCCCAATCCACAAGAAAGGCGACCCCGCCATACGCGCCAACTACCGCGGAATTAGCCTTCTAAGCATAGGTTACAAGGTCTTATCGAGCGTATTGTGCGAAAGACTGAAGCCCACCGTCAACGAGCTGATTGGACCTTATCAGTGTGGCTTTAGGCCTGGAAAATCCACCATAGATCAGGTATTCACAATACGCCAAATCTTGGAAAAGACCCGCGAGAATAGGATCGACACACACCATCTATTTGTCGACTTCAAAGCCGCTTTCGACAGCACGAAGAGAAGTTGCCTTTATGCCGCCGAATTTGATATCCCCGCGAAACTAATACGGCTGTGTAAAATAACGTTGAGCAATACCACCAGCTCCGTCAGAATAGGGAAGGACCTCTCCGAGCCGTTTGATACCAAACGAGGTTTCAGACAAGGGGACTCCCTTTCGTGTGATTTCTTTAATCTTATGTTGGAGAAGATAATAAGAGCCGCAGAACTGAACCGCTCAGGCACAATACTTTATAAGAGCATACAATTGCTGGCGTATGCCGACGACATCGATATTATCGGTAAAAACAAGGGCTACGTCTGTTCTGCCTTCTCGGGATTGGATAGAGAAGCAAAGCGAATGGGTCTGGTGGTGAACGAGGACAAAACGAAGTATCTCCTGTCAGCACACAAACAGTCAGAGCATACGCGTCTTGGCACCCACGTCACTGTTGACAGTTACAAGTTTGAAAAAGTAGACGACTTCGTTTATTTGGGAACCAGCATTAACACCAATAATAATGTCAGCCTTCAAATCCAACGGAGAATCACTCCTGCCAACAAGTGCTACTTTGGGCTGAGTAGGCAATTGAGAAGTAAAGTCCTCTCTCGTCGTACAAAGATCACACTCTATAAGTCACTCATCATGCCTGTGCTGGTGTATGGCGCGGAAGCATGGACAATGAAAGCATCTGATGAGGCGGCTCTTGGAGTTTTCGAGAGAAAGATTCTGCGAAAGATTTACGGACCTTTACGCGTTGGTGATGGCGAATATCGCAGACGATTTAACGATGAGCTGTATGAGCTTTACAACGATATAGACATAGTGCAGCGAATTAAAATTCAGCGGCTCCGCTGGCTTGGCCATGTCGTTCGGATGGACAGAAACGCTCCTGCTCTGAAAATATTCAACGCGGGCCGCGATGCTGGTAACAGAGGAAGAGGAAGGCCTCCTCTGCGTTGGAAAGACCAGGTGGAGAAGGACTTGGCTTCACTTGGCATTTTCAATTGGCGTCAGTTAGCACAGAAGAGAAATGACTGGCGTGCTGTTTTGGACTCGGCCAAAATCGCTTAGGCGGTTACAGCGCCAAATAAGAAGAAGAAGACATACGCTGCGATTAGGTTGTAAATATTGCGCCTTTTTGTTTATTAAAAGCCGAAATATGTACTTACGCACACATATATACTTTTTGTCTCCTTCCCTCACTTCCAACGCATAGACGTGTCTGCAAAACAATGACTAAGTGCTTTTGTATGGGAAATCATTAATGCCCATATATTTAAATCAAAAAAAAACATACTTAGAAGATATCAACCAATACTTACCATATACCAAACGAAAGGAAAACTCTTGAATTTTTGACTAAAACAAACACAATCATTCGAGCGGTTTTCTAGCATTTTGGTAATAATTAAAATTTGCAAATTTTTTCAAAAATTGTTTGCCTTAAAATGCTCAATATTTGTTGGATTTATATAAAATCTGTACACGATAATATTTCTATTGCTCCATAGAATCTATATTCCGAAAACGAAAGTTATTTCCGTTTCTCTGTTTCTGTTATTAATCTATCGATAGGATTGGAATTTATCTTTGAAACGCCGCACGTCTCTTTGAAATCGCTTAATTCGTTTTCGTGCAATAAGCGTTTTCGTGAAGCGTTACAACTGCAACATTTCAGCATAGCCTCCATATCGAAACGTAAGACGTATTCTACGTCAAAAAGTTATATTTATTTATTCAAAAATGCATGCATTGCCTTCTAGTGACGCACTCACTAGTAAAACGTTCATTAAAATTATAAAATTAGTTACTAGGAGTAAATTGTTGTATTTAGCTTCACTTTAATGTTGTAATGAAACTTACTTTCTTCAAGATGCCATTTTACCACTTTTGGTTCCGTAAAAAAATTCACTTTTGAACGTTCTCTCACAACAAAATTCTTTTGACAACTGAATAGCAGTCGTTGTGAATTTAAAATTTTAAGCTTTAGGCATTCAATTAAGGCTTTGGTTTCTTATTGAAAATCGTAGTAACATCAGTTCCTGCTGGGTTAATTTTTCCAACCGCATGCACACGTATGTACAGCGAGCACTCTAATATGATTGCATAATCACACAACAAAAGCTATTTACTTTCTATTACAGTAAATTTAATTGCGCAAAGTAATTAATTACCTTAATCAAAACAAGCAATCATGTGCGTAAATGTGGACATCGTTGAAACTATTATTGATTAATCGCTTTTAATGACTGTGCATTGGCTATTAAAATTTTCCACCATTATAGCACATCTAAGTAAACTAAATCGACTAATTAATTTATTATGTAATGTACATGTATGTATGTAAGTTGTACACACGCGCATATTTCTATACAATCACAATATTCGATTTCAACCAAATTAAATAACTTTACTTTCTTTTGTCAAACTTTTAATTGAAATTTAGATTAAACATTAACTTAGAGCGTTCGAAATTCAATTAAAATCAACTATTTCTGCCATTCCATTGAATGTACCGCAAACACTTGCAGGTGTGGGTGTTACGTATATACAAATTTTGTACTTCTGTACATGTGCATAAGTATGTACGAGTATGCTGTGGTTCAGTGATGAATATTTATTAGAGCAAAATTGTAAACAATTACAATTCAAATTGGAGAAGACTCGTATTAAACTTTCTAACTTTATTATGATAAAGTCGTCTCCCACTTAAAGCAAGAGTGTCGCCAGCACGGCCGCTGTCTCGGTATTCAAAAGTGACTGTCGGCAAGCCCCAGTCGAGGCCACGTATGGTTTCAAAGGGCATACTACTTTCTATATGGTGGCAGTCTCCTTGATTAGAAAGCTTTAAAGGGAAGAAGGATCACCACTTCTGTCGCGCGCTCGAGTTTGTCTTCTTGCCAAGCCCTCCACACCAGCCGAGAATGTCCAGAAAGTTCAGGGCTTATGGTCTTCCAAGATTATGCCAAAGCTGATAACGCTCACATCCTCCGGCGGTGTCGAGTGGAAACTATGAAGAAAGTGATTGAGATAGACTCAGTTTTATCGGAAGCGCTGAGCATTACTGGCGAGTTCTCGTAGATTACATAGTTAGTCTCTCATGTATGTTCCATGAAGTCGAGAGCGAAAACCTTTGAACCAGTCATCATAGAGAGAACTCTATAGTGTGAAGATGCTCCAGATTAATGTCCAGCAGTCAAAGACGGTATTCTTTTTTCCAACTTATTTACTAAGCAAAGGTGGAGCCGACTTGGTCCCGTTCCAGGATCAATGAGTAAACAGTAACGGTATTCGTTAACTTAAGATAATGAACTGTGAACTGGTGGGACGAGTTTCGCAGGTAGAATTAGTGTATTCGTGCTCATCGATGAGAATTTAAGTTAACTTTTCTAATGAATTTAACCAGACAATTATCTCCTACAATATTAATGGCTTGATCATGGATTCATAATACCAGTATATTACCATTTGAGGAGAGGCATCACGTTTCCCCATGGCGCCTTTGCATCAGTACAGAACAACTGATTCTTTATCCACTCACTCCTTAGTATTTCCAAAAAGCAAACAAACACGATAACCCAACAGCCCCTCCTTCTCAGATGCTCCAGAAAACACATTTGAAGTCTTCTGCGCTTTGGCAATGCACATTACCTTCTCAGAACTCCAAGTCTTCGGGATATATTCATTGATTACGCAGCTCGTATAGGCGGGAGTCTGCCGCCACACAGTTCCACAACCATTTTCAGTTGCGCAGGCAAAATGTCAGTTGGTTCTGGAGACTTTAAACGCTGAAAATAGTTAATCGCTAAAAGCAGGCGATATTTTTCCACTAGCTACCCAGAGGGGATAGGAAAGCTCACTGCTCCTATGCCAGTAGTTTCACAGCTTAAAAAAAATTAAAGCTACTTGCGCTGCTTTTCAATAGCACAAATATTTTCGAAAATGTTTTCGTTATTGCAAGGTCAGTTTTTTGTTTTCAGATGGATAAACATAAACACAACTTTTTCGTGGAAATAAAAAAAGTTATGCCAGCAAAAACTAAGCCAGATTTGTGTGGCAATAACCATGTCAAAACAATATTCCAAAAATACAAATGGTTAAAAAATAAAAATCTTTTTCAACTCGCCGCAGCCGCCACATATAAATATGTATGCATTAGACCGTACCACATTACAGGTAAACAAAAATAAGTTCGCTCCTCAGTCTAAAATATTTTTACAATGCAATTTCCATAATACATTTTTTACCGAACTTAGGGGTTGTGTTCTATTTATTTTTTTTGTGGCACCTGCATTCGGCAGGACACATATTTTCTAAACAGTTCTACGTGACTAATTGAAATACTTCTTTAGCAAAAGCTGAACCATTTTTTGTGAGCTTTAATTTACTGATATTAGAATGGTACTTTAGTGTGCTAAAAATCGAGATATGGTGAATAAGTATTAGAACGAGATACTCGAGGTCAATGAACTATGAAACGAAAAAAAGGTCTTCTATAGACAATAACATCGATATGTCATATTCTAAGACCTGACCTTAAATTCCTGAGAGAAAAACATCGGTTTATCATACTTTAAGAACCGGAATGCTGAAGATGTGATGAAAAATGTAAAGAGGTAAGGTTCGGCACAAAAAAAAAATTCCAAACTGCCTTCCAAAAATACTTCAGATTCGAAGATATACGGCGAACTTTTTTCTGGTACGGTCTAATGTAAATACATACATATATATGTATATGTATTAGCTGCTCAAATAGATCTGTGGCGCTTTTGTTGTTCAACGCGCCAGCAGTACCGGAATTGACTGCCTGAAACATTCCAAACTATGGGGAGCTTATAAATCAGAAGCTTTGTAATATTCATCATACGCCATGGGTGTTCAATATACGCGAAGGCTGTACTCCTGGCAAAAAAATATGGAGATAAAAAAGGAGAATAAACATAGCGGCAACCAAGCGAGTAGTTTCATAGGCTTAATAAAGCTATGACAGGAAATGTGGAGACGGAAATATATCTATAGTACGGGAAGATATTGCCATACAAGCAGGTAAACATATACATATGTAAGTATGTACTCGAGTATTTGCATTCATGCTCAATTTGAGTGACGTTCTACCAGTAGACATATGTATGCCTAAGTGTAACCAAGCACGCAAATGACAATCAATTACGTACAGGAAGTACACTCAACACGCGCCTGCTTTTTGATGTTTTTTTTTATTACCTGAGGAACGAGTGCAGACAACTAGCTTCGCCTTGGATTTTTCTTGTTGTAAATTTTTGTTTACGATACACATATTTATACATACATAGCTGTTTGACGAAGCATAGCTCCTTGCGTGCGAGGTAATTTTGAGAAATGCTTTCAAAGGATGGCAGTTACTTGCTCATCATATGTGCTCTGATTTTTCCTTTTATTTCTTGCAGTAAGGAGAAATATTTTCTCTCTTTGCAAGCGAATTGTCCATAGTGAAGATTACGGTTGAAGCTTATCAAGCAGAAGCAATAAATAGCATATTGAAAATGCCAAACTAAGCCAACATTTAGTTTTCCGAGAGAGGTTCAGCATAGTGCTATTCACAGAAATTGGTTAAGGTTATGATTTTTTTAAATTTTGTGAGTAAAAACTCGAACTTTTTCCAAGTATTTTTGACAAACGCACTGATTTTCTTGAAGAAACTTGGTTTTATACTTTTTTGCTTGTTCCACAATTTACTAACATTTCCTGTCTTATTTCTCTTTTGTCCCTAATTATCTCTACTTTTTATATTTAAAAATCGATATATTGGAATGAGGTTTTGCAGAACCACGATACGCGGTTTCACACTTTAAACACCGAGACGAAGTTCTCGATCTTTTTCGTTGTTTGAGCTCACCTCACAATATAATGTCTGAGCTTTGCACCTTGCAAAAGCTCTTGTTTTACCTGAAGGGATGTGGGTGCTTGTACCTCAATATCTTGGTGTCAAGCCACCCACACTCACTATTATTGACTACAAAGAAAAATTTCCTAATTTCAACCTATCTTCCTTACGCTAAGTATTTAGAAGTGATTTTCACACCGAAATTAAACTTGAAAATGAAAACAGAGCCAGCATTGCGATTACTCTGGCGATCAGAATGTGGAAAAACCTACGATGAGGAAAAGCCTACAATCCTGTAGGGTCAGAAATTAATAAAAACAATTTTAAAAATGGTGTCTATCCGCCAAAAAGTAAGAAATCAAATGCAAAGTCATATATTTTTCACAATTTTCTAACACTTCGCTACACCATCGAAAGCAAAATTCTGATACTCAACGAAAACGACACGGTTGCATAGCTCATAATACGAATATCACTTTCGATCTTCGATAACAGGGAAGATCGAAAATAGAATGCAACTCATAATAAGGGCCAAACATTACCAAATGTTCATAAGCAACTCATAAGCCATGCCATACGAATACTTTAGGCCAGCAGGTATGATAGTAGTCAATCAGACTTGGGATCGTTATGAACATTTGATATTTTATTTGAGTGCATTATTACAACAAAACTCGCATAATAATCTAAATTATAGTTTAAAAAACTAAAACCTCCCTATTATAATTGTCATTCGTATTGTTATCAGGTATGTAACTTGAGAAGAGAAATCGGCGCATCAATATTACATAGTTACATCCCGAGCTAATAAAAGGAAAGTGAAAGGTAAAAAGTGTGTAATCTGCCAAAGTTACTCGCATGCCATGGCGTATGAGTTCTCTATAAGATTAGATTGTTAATTGAGCAGTAGACTAAAGACGTACTCCAGGACAAGAAGATCTTAGAAAAATTTATGGTTATTTTTTGGACTCACCAAGGACGAAGATTTTATGACCCCAAAATTATCTGAAAGTATTATTTGAGACTAGGGGAGGCAGCTGCTAACTTTTTTTCACAACCTAAGTAGTATAATGTACATCAGCGCGCAAATAGCTGTTACCAAATTAATGTCACTCTTCACGTTAATTCAATCCAATCCCATGGGTTGACGAAAAATTTAAGCATCTCTAAAAATACACGAAATCCTTTATTGAAATGTCTTTAACTCATAAACGTATTGCGGCCCATCTCGCTTGAAAGGGCAATACGTTTACAGCGAAACGAAAGAAAACCTCAATTAAATCACATATTGCATCCATGGCGATTTCGAACGACTCACCCTAGTCATCTTGCCTTTGTACATTGCTTGTGGAATCCCTTTTAATGTCGAAAAGTGTGAATTTTTCATACTGTATGTACGTTGCTATCATTTGAACAAAGAGTCGTGCCAAAATGTCAAAATCGTTTCGCAATCGCCACAAAGCGATAGACAACAGACGGGAAGTATAAAAGCATCAATCGGAAATTACAAAAATGTGGCCAATTTCATGCCATCGCCGATACCAATGGCAGGCAGGTCAAACAAATTCACATCGTTAAACATTTGTATGTATGTACAGTAGGATGGTCTAAAATAAGTAAAGTCGGAATTTTAGTGTTCTAAATCGAAAAAATATACCCCTATTTTTTTTAGATCAAAAAATATTTAGAGGTTGCTCAAAGTGCTCAAAGCTTTCCATGTATTTTATTTGAAAAAAAAAATAACTTTTCATAGAATTGGAATGGACTCTTGAAAACTCTGTTTCTCTTCATGAGACTTCCAGTACCAGTAGCTAATCGTTTATTTAACCATTTTTTAATACTAAAGGTTTTTTATTTATTCCCGATTGCATTTTTTGGCATTTTCTGGAGGCTTTGGCGATTGGGATTTGCCAAATATTTTTTAATTATATCTGATGAAAGGAGTGAATATTCTCATTGAAAACTGTAAAAGAAGCAGTAGCGATATGAAAAAAATCATTTTAATGCGAGACTTGTAATTTTTTAGGTTAAAAACCATCGAAGAAATTATCGAAATCGAGTCGATTTCAAATTTTCGAATTTCGGAACATGCCTGATAGTTACTATGAAAAAATGGTTAAATAAATAATTGAGTATTAATATTGGGAATCTCCTGAAGAAAAACGGAGTTTTCCGATGGAAAAATATTGATTTTCAAGAATTCCATACCATCTTAACGAAAACTTGTTTTTTTCTTGTATAAAATACATGTAAAACTTTGAGCGCATTAAGCGACTTCTAAATAATTTTTGATTTCACAATAAAATAGGGGTATATTTTTCGGTATAGAACAATCCTAGCGGGTGAGAGCATAAAGATTCCGACTTTAATTTTTCACGTGCATTTTTGGACCACCCTAATGCACTACATCTCTGCTTTCTCTGGGTTCGAATATAAGTGGCCATATTTTTATTGAATCCAACCAAAGGCATATTTTTATTCATATTGCATATAAATACATAGCTATAAAATAGTTGATGGGCGTTGTGTCACACCCTGAATGTCACACGTCCGGCTTATAAACTGTACGTGGCTGTGGATATCCAAATGATTTATTTTGCCTTCTTACGAGCAGTGGTAAAAAAATACTCAGCCCATATAAATGCATACGGATGTAATATATTCGTACTCATAAAAATTGTTTGCAAAGAGCGTTCAACGTTTTATTGATGAAGCATAAAGAGACTAAGTTATAATAAGCTATGTATATGTACATAAATACGGGCATATACATATATTTACCAACTAAAAAAAAATATAGTAAACAAACTCAGATACATAGATTCAAACTTGCTGGTATGTATACTTGAAACACCCACTTAATAGTTACTTCTTGCGAATAATTTAAACTTGAGTCAATCAACACTCTCATTCGCTCATTAAATATTTTGCGTAAATTTTAATGGTTACATTTCTTCCAATAGCTATTTATTTTCAAATTTATCGGTTCTCAGCACACCACGAATGGCTGTGATAAATCCAGCAAATAAAGCAAATAGAAAAGCAGTAAATAAACAAATTAACTTCTCAAGTACTTTTCTCGCAAGATAGGTAAAGCTATGCTGCATAATTGGTACTTTAATCTACATTAACTACATTAAGTAATTTAATGATATATTGAGAAATCGCACACATACAAGAAGGGATAAGTCGATACCATCAAGGTATTACTCAAATCAGTAAGTGTACTTGTATCAAACAAGGTATCGATACCTACTCAGTATCGGAAAGGTAACGGTAAGGTATGTACATAGCACTACGATTTTGCATATTTCTCAAAGTTATTGCATTTTTTCACAAAAAGTATGCATTTGTACAAGATTATTTATCTTTTAATATTTTTTCATAAATAAATTTAAGACAATAATTAATTGAATTGATTGTTAATACGCTATAAGAAAATGATGAATAAATCAATAAAAAAAACAATAGAATACATTTTTACAAGATTAATAGACAAAGTTTTTTCATATAAAATAAGTTTAAGAAAAGAGCTCCTTATTTGTTATATTTTCCAAACACATCAAAGTTTCCAAGTCCGGTTTCGGGATTTTGATATAATTGTACCTGTTTTTTGAGAAAAGTTTCTCGCAAGGGAAAGATGACCTAACAACCGTTATGTATAGACGGGCTTGCTTATATAGCTGCGGAAATGTAGTTTGGATATCTTCCCATTCATGTAATGGGTTGCTTTTCAAAGAAGATTCTGAAGCATAATAAGTTTAGCGCTTCCGATACAAGTACTATTTCGATACCTACTTGGAGTAAAAAGAATCGAGTACAAAAATTAAATTGATAAATGTATCTAGTATGTAGCTGGATTTACTTGTATCGATTCATCCCTACATACAAGTACTACGAACATGCCATACATACATACATAAAATGGTTACTTTCGCTTATAATATTTTAATCGTAAACAATTTAGAGCCTAAATAATTTTAGAAGACAAATCCTGAAAGGCCTAAACGAATCACGGAAAGTCGTGTAGCAAGCCCGAAAAGTCCAAAGCAAAATCTTGAATAACCTCTAAAAAGGCCCGAATATCCTAAGGAATAAAGCATCTGAATCCCAAAAAATTACTCCAAAGGTATCGTCATTCCATTTCATGTATAGGTAATATAAATTTTAAATATGTAATACTATTTAATATTTTTTATTATTTTTCTATAAAAATATTGTCAAAGCATTGACCAAAACCATAAAAACACCGCAAAAGCAGTCCAAAAAAAAATTCTAAGAAATCAACGCGGTTTTTAGCCGGTTGAAACTTTCACTTCAAAAGATTCAGCTTAAATTCTATACAAAATTTGAAACATTATTTTGGTTAAAACTTAGATGCTATTATTATAGAAAATTAACAAACAAAAAATTAACTCGAAAAACATTAGGATGAATATTAAAAAAAAACACGTAGTCACTTGTTTGAGTCACCGTTATTTTAAAGCTTCAGTTCCATATTTCATCAGCAAGTTCGTTAAAAATAGATTGCAAGATTTGATGACACACAGGTGAAAGTGAATAAAAATCTTGTAAAATATACTTAAATAAAATTACTTGCCTTTTATTATGACTTTGCCTAAGATTTATTTAATATTTAGAAAAGGCATCAAGACAACTATTAATTACCGCTTCTAAGTACGGGGATCCTCGAAAGCGAAATCTGGCTTTAATAAGGACTTCCCAGTGGACACAATACATTCTGGTGTTTCCTGTTCGCCGTCATAAAATCTGCACTGATCAAAAGAAAAAAAACTTCCAAGTTTGACAAGTTCTTCATTACCTTGCGGGAGCCGGTAAGGAAGCCTATAAATATTCCTACTTCGGTGCCAGGAGTGCTTTGATTCTCGTTTTTAATATTTCCGGGATAAAGAACTCATATTGTATTGAAGCTTTTCTTGTCTACAAGAGTTTACAACGTCCCATTTGTAGAGTAATGATGCGTTTCCTTCTTCATAATTGTAGATAACATAATTCGCGAACGGAGCTCCATGTCCAACCGATGAGAGTTCCTGCGCCTGTGAATTCCCGTGCTACACATTTCCGGGCGATAATATCGTGTCACTTCGTTGCCTATGATTTTACTGTGTCCCCATACCTAAAAAAAGGTAATACCGATCTCTAGATACGATGAGTATAAAAAGCTAAAGGCACACAAGAGATGTTAGGTGATCTCAGGTGCTTTCAACCCGCGAAGCGTTGGCCGGATGCCAGAGTGTATAAATTACGTATATGTACGTATTTGTTGATCGCCACGTTCTCTATATACTGTCTCTAACATAATTCTTTGGCACGCCCCACAATCTGCATAATAGATTAAGCTTTCCTCCGTCCGTTCAGCATTGCTCCTAAGCCATGGTCAGCCTTTCAGTATACCACATGTATCTTTTCGTGGTTTACGTCGCTCAATGCCTCAACTTGGTTATATTAAGTAAACGCAAAGTATAAAAATTAAGCTAAGAATGCTCAGGCCTTCAAATCTAATGCGCTTGTTCTAAATCCATTAGAGTGGACAGGTACATATGGTTACCTTACTTCACACACGGACCTAACCAGCAAATTTTTTAATTTTACAGGATAAGCAAAAAAACAATATAAAAATAGTATCAAAAGCAGGTAGGACTTTTTTAAAAAAAAACATGTAACTCCACTGTTTTTTGTACTAAGACCTTAAAATTTGTATTGATTATTTTAGCATATCCTATCAAAACACGCAATTTCGAAAAAAGTGTTGGTTAGGGCCTTTGTGAATTAAGGTAACGATATCCTCCATATTGCGTTGCTGTAAAAACTAGAAGCTTTTTCTTGATTACAATGTGCTAGGAGACAGATATAAAGGCGACCCGAGAGTTCGGTCCTCTCTCTGCTCATTGCAATACCGATATTAGCGAAGACTAGCTATTGAAATTTGCTGAGATTTTCCTGCGTGAACTTTGTTTCAGACCCTCCCAACTGGCTTTGAAAATGATATGCAATAGGTACAAATGCAGGCCTTGGCCATATGAATAGCTTTATTCAGGTGCGGACCTTATCAGTGCTTGTCGTTGATGATAACCAACAGTTATTTAATGGTTTTAGAGGAATGTATTTTTTTTTCTTTTTTGAAAAACTGGTTTCATCAATTTATAACTCTCAGTTTTTGTGAAAAAAATGGTATTATTATGGCCTTATCTTTTCTACCGAAAAATATTACCTGGTCGTTACCATATTCTCTCAAATACTAAGCAGATCGCAATGAAAAGGTCATTAGTCTTGTTAGGTTTTACGTTGTACTTTTCCGTAACGGTTATGATCCTTATAATAAAAATCATAATTCCACCGGTAAAATTAAATAATAATAATAATAGATTAGCGCTTACACATATGTTTGTGTTTGGCCGAGCTTCTCCTCCGATTTGTGGCGTGCGGCTTGATGTTTTCACACGAAGAGGAGGGACCTACAATTTTACGCCGACTCCGAACGGCGCACACAAGGCAAAAGTGACGATTTAGCTGGGCAAAAATAATTATCAAATAAAATTGATTTGGGGTGTGGGAAATTAATATTTTATGATGGTTTAAAACCATTTAAGCAAGACAGCATTATTAAAAATGTAAATTTACCGACCCCTGCGAAAGATTGTTTTATCCACTTTGGAACATGATGTTTACATTTTGATGTTTACATGAAATAAATAACCGTAACAGAAAAATATTGTACAACAGGTTGACGTTGGACAAGATGGGGGTTTCGTAGTAAATTAAAAATTTTGAGACTCGTCGTTTTGCTTTTGTATTTTGAAATTTTTTATTTGTCCATCAGCTGATGCAAATCATCCACGGAATAACTATTTTCAAATTAATTTCATAGAACTTTTTAAATAGCAACAATTTTAAAACTGATATACGTAAACTAATGAAAATGTAAAAACTTACTTGCAAATAGTCCTTCTTTAATATGAAAATATTTTTAAAAATAGCATCCACTCATACTATAATTATACAGGGCTACCGCGTATGACTGATTGAAGTGCCTATGCGCACGATATGCATTCGACAAATTGAGGGTAGTCTAGTAACATAATGAAAAACTTTTCTTCATAACTAATACTGTCCCTTAGTTAGTCAGATATTAGGGAACGTTCATACGTATTTAAACAGATGTTAAATATCATCGCAATTTTCGATTTTTGTCCAGCTAATTTGTCACTTTTTCCTTATGTGCGGCGATTGTAATTTTATGAGATGCTGTTTTTCATGGCAGATATACACTCGGAGGTTTGCCGTTGCCTGCCGAGGGGCGACCGCTGTTAAGAAAAAACCTGTTTTCAAAATTTTTTTGCGATCTTGCTTTGACCAGGGCTTGAACTACTATACCACAGCGGCCGCGGTAAAATAATTTTGAGCCCTAGGCCGTGTATTTAAATATATGATTTAATTTTTGCTGCTTTATTTATTTTGATTTGTGTCGATATTTTTCCTTCAATCTGAAAGCATCTTCATGAAGTATTTGCTTTGTTTTATTTAATACACGTCCTATAGCTCAAAAATAAATTATTAAATTATAATAAAAGATCAAGAATAATCGCTATATTTGGAATTTTTTCAATAAATTTTGGATAGTTATTTTTTAATTTTTTTGGTCATATTATAACCGTTGTGTTTGGATTTAACTATTTAATTCATAAACGATTAAAAACGGTAATAAAAACGTAGTCTCCGTAATAAAGATTGGTTAAAAATGACCGAAAAAACTAAAATCCAAAAACGAGATAATTTTTTGCCAAAAAAATATAATTAAAAAATTAGCGATTTTTCTTGATCGAAAAGTTAAATGTAAAAAATAACGATTTTACAATGAACTGCGAAAAAAATTTTAGATGTTTAACGATTATTTTTAGTCCCTTATTTATCCTGAATCATTTGATGCATTTTGTTTGAGTTTATGATAATGTCCTTAAACCCTCCTCTGATTAAGATGACAATATCATCCATGTAGCCCTAAACACCGAAGCCACTTTTTAATGGTAGCTAAAGAAGTTTGACTACTACGATGAATCAGAAAGATTACTCAACCCTTTGGGCAAACCTTTCGTTGCTAATAATTCATTTCCACTGAGCCTTAACTGCAGTTTATGCTTATTGGATAAATAAGACTACAAGTCAAAGGGGGTAATTGTCCATAATAAGTACAGGCATATGAAGGTAAAATTGCAAAAGTGAGAAATCAACCTTGCCTATCACCAATTTTAAAAATTCTTGGACCTTAGTGGAAATGGGCTATAAAAGTCTACGTCTTTCCTGCCCTAGAGTGTATGTTATTGTTCTGTATTGTCAAACGCTGATATGCCTGTCAAATATTATCTCCAAAACTTTTGGTAGAAAGGACGTATAGCTAATGGATCGCTTCCTGCCATTTTAGCAATAGGGATCAGCACCTGCGCAGGATAGCGGCATTCAAGAATGCAGCAGATGGCGAAGTTTCTTTTTTGAAGTGAAACTTCTTTAGCGGCTGTTGGCTGGTTGGGAGTAAGTTGGCAAATTCAACGAAAAATGCACACGAATATGGGGCAACGGAAATGGAAACGGAAACGGGTGTGTATGCACATGGTATTAATTTAACAAAAATTTGCTAATAAAAGGTTAAAGAATAACACTTAGAAAAAGACCAATACAAGAATGAAAGTAAAGGAGACTACGTACATAGATAAAGAAGGGGATAAAGGCAAAGGTAAAGATAAAAACGAAAACAAAGAGGCATAAAGATAAAGGCTAAAATGAAGACCAAGGTATATTTAAACACTGTACTTATATATATATATTTGTTCGTTAAACCCTTTTCACTCAAACCAAATTTGACAAGGAATGACGGAAACTCGTTCCGAAATACATCCCTTTTCATTCTATGAAGAAGTCATAACTTCGTTTAATAACTGATACTTAGCATTTTACACTCGGTCAGCAGAAAGTTCATGACTGCACTCAAAAATTTTAACAATATAAAACTTTTAAAAACTTATTATTGGTTATTTCGAAAACCAGTACAGCGGCAAACTCAGCCCATTGCAACTTTACTACTAAATCAGACACATCTACATACATATGTGTGTATAAACAACAGCACAAGCAGCAGCAACATGTTGCACAGGAAGCTCGAAATTTCAGTACAGCTGCTTGTTGTTGTTATTGATATGTTTTTCATTTGTTTTCTCCCTTCTTGCAGCTGAGTGACAATGCAAAACGACAACTGGCAAGTGAATTGGGGTCACTGAGCGCTTTATGCGATTTCTTGCTTATTTTCCTTATTCTTTTTTTGAGAATTCTTTACTACTTGACACACAAAAACGACACGCAGCTGTGGCAGTGTATACGCTACGTAGTAAGCAAAGAGTGAAATGTGAAATGGACAGTAGTAGCAAAGCAAAAATGTTGTTGCAAAAACATAAATATGAAATTTTACATGAAAGCCATGCACTGCATGCAGGAGTTGAAGCAACTACTTAGAAGCGGAAACAACATTTGTCGAGATAAAATTATTGCACGCCAGCTGCTTGGCTGACTTCGCTTCCCCAAAGAGTGTTGACAGCAGTCAGCACGCTGGACGTTGAATATTGCAGTGTGTTGCTGGCAAGTATGTATTGGTCATTGCACTGCGTTGAGTTGTGTACTTGTTTTTGTTTTTATGTATTGTTTTTTCGTTACTTCCGACATTATTGCAGTGGCTTGTTTACTATGACTGCAATGCAAAACAATTTGCAACGCATGTAAATTTGCTCACCAAGAAGCTTCTCTTTGGCTTGAGGCCACAAAAGTTCAGTAAGGACTCCATAGGATTCGAGGTAAGGTGTGACTTGTGTTAAGAGAACTTTGTGTGAATGAAAGTATGTAATAATATGCGGTTCGGTATGCAGGATGAGAAGAGGTGATAAGATCCAAGGTAAATAGTATTTCTAGAAAGAAAGTTTTTCGATCGCTTTTTCTGTCACTGTCACCACTTCTTGCTCATTGCCTCAAAATTATGTTGCTCAAAAATTTTTTGTGTGGCAGCGCCGAAATTACATACCAGATATCAATCAGTGATGCTGACTATCAACACCTGCTGAGCAAATTCAAAAATGTTGAATCGCACATACACAGATGAATGAAAAGGAATCAAAAACCACTCGCAAAGTGTAATCATCTTCCGTGTTTAGGATCCATCCTAATCAGTCAAAGCGGGCCCTCCGGTGAGGTTGAAACCATCATCATTCTCCAGGCCTATCTCGGAGAATGTCGATGAGAACTTGTCACATGCAGCCCTCGACAAAGAGCTGCAGGCAATAGTTAACAGAGAGATATCGTAAGTATTATGACAGCTTAGATCGATAAGGGTCGGTAGAGACAGAACTGCCCTCGCTATGCCTTCAGCCTTCCAACTATGTCAGGGGGCCTGGCCAACTTATTGTGAGACGTTAAAAGTCCCTCTGCTCATTGCGGTAATGAGAGGGATGGAACCATTGTGGTGAAATGCCTCTCCCTAAGCTTACTGGGATAGGCTCAGGGCTGTGGAACAAAAAAATATCGCTATCACTGTTTACAGTGCCAATTACGAATGGGAGAGCGAATTACTTGTTGTGGGAACAGAGTATAATTCGCTCAGCGAAGATGGCTTCTTTTAAAGAATACTGCTGCCGGATTGAAACTTTGAGTCAAACCGCTAGGCTGGTAAAAGTACTGAAGACGAACCAAACAACAAAGCTGTGCTCACTCAAGAGATCTGATGGCTCTTTAACGGAGACTAGGATTGAGACAATCTCTCTTCTTTTAAAGACTCCCTTTCCTGCTGAACAGGTGATGTTTACGCTTTCCCCTCCCTCGACTGGTGAGAGACGGTATGCGAGAACCACAGTGTTAAGGTACAACTGGTTTATTGCCGCCAGAACTGTGGCTATGAAGATGCCCTAAAATAAAATCTTTCCACAGTCTCAAATCGCCCGCTCCGGATGGCATCCTACCTATTGTACTTAAAGAAGGTGTTGAGATTTAGTTGGCGACCTTGAAAACGATTTTCACAGCAACGCTTGCATTTGCCTATATACCACAACCTTGGAAACTGGTTGATGTCGCCTTTGTTGATGGTAAGGATGATTGTAGTAGCCACAGAAGCTACAGACCTGTTAGCATGAAAACCTTCATGCTGAAATGTCTGGAATGATTGTTACGAGTTGTGCATTCGTAGGTAGGCGCTCTCATCACATCCTCTGTATTTGCATCAACATGCCCAGGCGGGGAAATCCTGTGACACGGCTTTAAAAAATCTGGTTGCCAGAATTCTCAATTTCAGAATTCGCCCTGGGCATATTTGTAGATTCGGTCTATGCTGGCGCAGCGGGTCTACACGATTCACGCAGAAAGGGGTCAATATTTCGCGTGCGGGATTAACAAGAGCTGCCATCAAAGTGGCGTGCTGATATTAATTTATTTATAGGAAATATGCAAACTATAAACAAAAATATGCAAATATTCAAATAATATGCAAAAATGCAAAATATGTGAAAATATGGAAAACATAATGGGATCAAACAAACTCACTTCCTCCGAAAATGAGTTTCTACCCAGGTCCGGACTTTCTGCGATGTTAAACAAAAATATACACTTGCATAAATATCCGAGCTCTAATAATTACATATTGATTGTTCTGCACTTCTAAATCGGCTTGCTTTTTTATACCCTACATGCCTACATACTACGCATACTATATACTGCCCAATAAAAACGATCGTAACAAAGGGGAATCACAATGAAGCGTCGTAATAAAAAATGCACAGTATTTCTCACGCAAAATAAATTGATTGACACCATTAAAATTGGCATTAACAGCATTGGAGTGGCCGACAATCAAAAGCGAAATTGACCTTGGCCAAAACACTTTTTCTATCTTTGTTCAACAAATATGTACAGTGGTGAAAATATAAATAATTAATGTACATATATGTAGCTCGTTTTCTGACAAAAACCATGTTAATGCGAGCTTAAAATTTTAACAAAAATTAAAAAAATTCGTCAACTTTTCATAAAAATTCAGAGAAATCTAATTGAAATTATTTCTTAGTACCATTTTGAGCAAGGTTCGTAATAGTTACAACTTTTATTAAAAAAGTTGCTATTTAACAGTTATTTTTTTACTTTTATTTAATTACTCCTCAAATAACAGTTATTTCTGATTTTTATTTTATAAATCCTAAATAACAATTATTATTGATTTTCATCCAAATTATCTGCAAATAACAGTTATTTTCGATTCTTAAATTTTGTATCTTAGATAAAAGTTATCGGAGACTTTTATTTATAAAAGTCTTATATAAAAATCAGTCAGTGGCTTTTACTTTTAAAAGTCATCCATATAAATAAGTCACTGACTTTTATTTTTTAAACTATACTAACAAAAGTCATTTGTATAAGTCGTAAAAAACTTTTCTCTCCCACACCTTTTTAACTCCGAAAAATTATACATGACTTTTATACCTATGACTTAAGAAAAAAAAGTCGGAAACTGATTTATATTGACAACTTTTAAAATTAAAAGTCACTGACTGATTTTTATTAACGACTTTTATAAATGAAAGTCGCCGATAACTGTTATGTACCATAAAAAAAAGTCACTGACTGATTTTTATTGACGACTTTTATAAATGAAAGTCTCCGATAACTGTTATATAACATATATATTATAGAAATTAAAAGTAACTGTTATTTGCAGATTATTTAGATAAAAGTAAAATAAAAATTGTATTTTTTTTTAATTTTGCATTAACATTACAAATAAAAACTTAATTTATTTTCAAATTTGATTCTCGGTGATAAACGAAATCGATTTGTATGTATCACTTGATTGTAGAACATTTCCTTCATAGTGAATTTTTGAAAGCCAGTTTTCATCAATAACTGTTATGTTCGGCCCCTGATTCTGAGTATGCAGTTTTATAGCCCATTCAATTTTAGTATAATAAAGTGCAAGCACGGACTAGCTAGAATTAACCGTTGATTTTTAGCAATTTTATATGTGGAAGATATTTTTTATTAAAAAGTTTGAAAGTTTGGTGCAATTTTATAGAAATCTGTCGAATTTTCTTAATTTTTTGCGAAAAATTTTAAAATTCGGACTTACAAAACTGGTTAAAATGTCGTGTCCCTATTTATATTTTTTTTTACCACTGTATGTATATACTATATATAGGCATTCCAATCGAAACTTTGCGTTGTATAAAAACGGGTTTGTAAAAATTAAAGAATGATTTTTTTACGTGCTGAGGCGTTTGATGACTTTTTTTCTTACTACTTCAACAAAATTTTTTATGCTCCGAAATAAATCAGTGGCGCTACCGATTTCATATGATTGTGTTAAGGCATGCAGCCAGCAGTTTTATATTCGCACTTTTGCAAAATTCCTTTCGACGGTTGATATTGATGTAATTTATTAAATTGATATATACATCTATGTATATATGTATGTACACATGTGTCATGTGTGTGAGTTTTCCACCTTACTTTATTTCTAGTGGGGAAAAAGATTTTTCTTTTGCAAAAGCGGAGTAACACTTAAACATATTAAGTGTACGAATATTGAGGCGAAAATCTTTTTGCTTAACAAATCGAATTTCAATCAAAAATCAATCATGTGGAAAGGAAATTTAATTTATTTTCCAACCAAAGTTGAAAAGAAGTTAATTTGATTGAATTTGTAAACATGTCAGAGGTCGTTTTGCTTACCTTAGCTCCTGAACCATGTAAACAATCTATGCATTTAATAGTAATAGATTCAAATTGTCTATGACTTGTCATCATAACACAGATTATAGCAACCTGTAAATCTAATACAACCAAAATACACAATATGAATAAGCACACAAACACCAGCTAAGCTCTAGCGCAAACATAATTTGCCCCATGTCACAAAGCGTACGACCTTTCATACTTATGTGCACTAATATAAGTATGTATACTAGTGTGAATGGTAATGCTGAAAGCAGTAGCTGAAAGCAATTTTGTTGCCAGCCTCAGTAACCTCAGTGCCTCAGCAGTGAACTGTATGTATGTATATTTTGTTTTGCACTACATAAATTCTTTACGCTATTTGACTTGCATACATAAAGGCGCATAATGCATGTTATGCTCGCATATAAACGCTAAATCAGTACGTGCATATGAAATTCGAGGCATATTTTAAGGTACGTACCTCGAACTGGGTGAAACAAGGCAACAAGCTAGCTAGTAAACACCAAAGGTTTTGGAGCGAGCGAAAGCGGCTTAGTGATATGGGAAATTATTTTGCTGTTAAGGCCGTTATACTACAGTTTTCATGTTTACGTGGTACATATGCAAGTGCATATATTGTATTTTACTACGAAATTGCATTGGTGGTGGATTTACTCTTACTTAACATTGTCGGGGATATGAACTATAGACTTATGCTACTAAATAACTAGTCACATGTTATATTAACAAGCGTTTTATAGGTATGGTAAATTTGTGTTGTGTCTCAAGATCTATAAGTGAGGGCGGGCAGGCATCATGGGGTAAGTGATTTTATGCCGTTCACTGAATACACCTAGAATTTCGTGGTTGTGCTCAAGTTTCTAGGCCTCTTACCTTTGATGTCTTCCTTCTATCGGTCCCGGACCACAAAGGCATAGAGGGAAATTAAGAGGCAGATACGCGTGGCAGGAAGGCAGCAGCAACAACAGCAATTAGCCCCGAGCACTTAATACCGAACCACACACCATTAGCGAAGAGCTTAGGTGACGGTAAATAACAAGTAGATAGCCGCACTGGAACCAAGAAATTGAGCAGCGCCAGGCAAAGAAGAGGTTCGGAGGATACAACAGGAAAATATGAATTCAAGCAGGTATCTTAATAGGCTGGCTTTATAAATAAATAAACAAATAAATAAAGGCAATAAGTAAGCATTTTTCCGATATGGCAAATTTGATGCAATTGAACAGAGTTTCATTAAACGAAGCGAACTGAATAACAATTTTCATATCGAAAAAATTCTGACTTATTAGCTTCTGTAATTAACCGACTCAATTGGCGAATTTGGTTTGGAGGCGAACTAGTTTCGGGGTTGTATATTCAGTGTAATATTTCTTATCTGAAAACAATACCCTCGAAGCCTAAAATCATTTATGACATGTAGGGTCACGGTAGGAAAGAGCTGGGAATGCCAACTAAATAACTCAGTGTATTAAAGCAAAAATGCTTTGGGTAGGCGTCGGAGCCAATGATAACCATCAGTTACCACCTCTGCATGGTTGTAAGTCATGCAGAGTCCCTACGGCTTGTAGCGCTGTGGCTTTGTCGCTTAAACTCTGTAAGAGTTTTTGGGGGTGTGCGTCAAGCGGGAGTGTTGAGCACCGGTTATTTATTCAAGTTCAAAAATTGGGTAGGCGCCGTTGCCAATGGTAGCTCTTGTACCACTTCTGGTATGCTGAAAGCCATACAGAGCCCCAACAGCTTGTAGTGCTTTGGCGTTTGCTATTTAAAACCACTGCAGTGGAGTGGTGATGCATCAAGCGAGATAGTTAAGCATGATTTGGGGTGCCAGCAATTAACTACTTTAGTAGGTTTTCTTCTGCGGCTGTTGAGAAGTGCATAAAAAAATGCATACCCCATGAAGAACGAGCGAATTATTTTTAAACACAAGTGCGTGTGTTTATTCGCTGCATTTGGTTTTGCGGGAAATGCATAAGTCGCTTAAACACCCGCCAAAGATAGTGAAATGCATACGACGATAGTTCGGGGCCATCATTTGAGTCGATAGAACGACACAACTTGGAACAATCAAACAGCTCTCCAAAATACAAAGATTTACTAGCAACCATAGAACTTGTCCAATCGCGCCCTTGGAATTTCTTTTAGATCTTACCCCTCTTCGATCCTCTTCGTACTCACATACAGACTCAGACGAAAAGAGCTTTATTAAGGATAACTGACCAGTACCAATATCGGGGCAGAGGAGTTTCTTAGTCGTGGAAAGTTAGATATTCTGACGAAGTTCAGCTTTACAAAGAGGTTCAAGACTGATCTGAGTAATAAGAAGAGCTGGACAGACATATCTGAGACATATCGGATAAACCAAAAAATGATAACCTGGTACACAGATCGCTCATCGACTGAAGAGGCCACTGGGGTAGATATAGTTGGACCAAGTTTAAGATACTCGCAACCCATGGGAAAATATAAGTTCATTTTCCAGTCTGAAATATACGCCATAGAAAGAAGCGCGGACTTTAATATCAGGCGATACCACCGGAATCAGAACAATGAGATCTTGACTGACAGCCAACATAGCCAAGAGAGCTCTGAGATCTCATCAGGTAACATCTAAACTTGTAATGAAGTGCCTTAATAAGCTGAAAACTCTTGGTCTGATGAATCGAGTCAATACTAAAGGAAACGAGATTGCCGATAAACTTGCGAAGATAGTAGCATCAACCCCTTTCATTGGCACAGAGCCCTATTGTGGACTATGGGCCTGGTGCTGTTAGAGGAAGAGACTAAAAAAAATCGCTACTGGGGTAATCTACCAGATATAAAACAGTCCAAAGCACTCTTAAGGGCATGCAAAAGCTCGCTTAGGGTTTGTAGATGATTACCCGTCAGCAGTCTCAGGAGAATTGAATTTACCGTAAGGTAGAGAACTGCTGGTTATGGGCATACCACCCGTCTCTTTGGACGTAGTTCTTCTCTCAAGAAGGAGCTTTATAAGTACCACCGGAAGCCATTCCAGCCTTGGAGGAATATTTTTAAGTTTATATTAATGATTTTTCTCTGACGTCTACTGTTTTGAACATTTTTGTGTCCCGATTAAATTTTAAGAAAAATAATTTACTCTAAACAATTTTGGTTTGCTTACTAAATCATCCTTAGACAATTGGAGGCATTAAGCCATTCCAACCAAAATATAATATAACTACTAACTATTCGATTGTTGCAAATTTGTACATGTCTTTCTTTACACTCGCGTACGTGACAACATTTTCGCAACATATGCTACCAAGAAAATGGGTTAAATGCCAATGGTGGGGCAACTATAAAAAGGACAAAGAGCAAGTTCACTGCACATATGTAAATTGTTGTTGTTATTGTTACGACATGCCATCACACATTGGCTTCTAAGAGCGTTAGTTGCAACTGCATATGGCAAACGATGCTTGGCAAGCACACGCTGTGCGAATGTTGCTGCCTCAAGTGAGCATTTGTATGCTGCTTTTTTTCTTGGCCTTTGGCACTGTATCTGCTGTTAATAGCGTAATGCTCGAGTAGTTCATGCATATATAGTATCTATACATGTGCATGTGAAAACACTCGCTAAGCGAGCGAAAAGTCTCAGTGCAGCTATGCAATTTGCATATCACAGGCGTTTGGCATATACACAGTCAAACATAAATATCTGGTTAATTTTTGCTTTGCTTTTTTCTCTGCGCGCGTAATTGTGCGAATGAAAAATGAATGTAAATTTTCACATTTTGCTGCTTAAGCGGTAAATGTGACGCCACATTGGTATGGCGGCACAGCATATGTTTGTATGTAAGCATTTCCGCACTTAAAGCCACAAATGTTGCGTATACGCCATCGGGGTGCCAGTGTCAGCAGTATAGCATCCTAGTGAGTATGCATGTACGTGCAAATGCATTTGTTTCTAAGTATTTTGTGTTACAACATAAAGGCGCAAGCTTGTTGTGCAGCTTGCTTCTGCATTTCCAGCTGTCTATTGTTTATTTCATTTTGTCTTTTTTTCTGTTTACTCACTTCGGCCATAATCGCTGCTGCGGATGTGCTTCAAAATCTTGCTAGTAATCTTATGCGCATGAGCACACATATGTATGTAGATGTGCGCGAAATGGCTCAAAGATTTAATTAACAAAGTTTAATGAAAGTTCGCATACATAGCGACTCCTCAAAATTAGAAAGTACATAGTCAATATCTGCGGGCGTTTTAAATATTGAAAGTTTATGAAAACACTCATTGAGGGCGAAGTACATTTAAGTGGGAAGGTTAGAAGCCGTGAATGTAAATCAAAATTACAAACTTAAGTAGTGTAAAATTTATATTATTACTTTTACGAAGTTACTATTAAACAGTGATCACATGAGGCGATTTTCCAGGCAATTTTAGAGGCGATTAGAGGTCGATTCATGACTTTAACAGGACTCTATGGAGATTTTTAGGAACACAATTGCACTACTCGGTGTTTTGATGAAATTATGCTATACAAACAGGCACAAAAACACTGAAACATACATACATATGTATGTAAACACATATGTTCCATATGTGAAAAGATAGCGTCATCAGCCGGAGTGATTAAAAGCTGGCTAAATATTTTCGGACTCAAGCTAGCCGAGCAAAAATCAGAAGCAATACTCATCTCAAGTCGTAAGAAGTAAGAGGAGGTAGAGCTGAAAATTGGCAACGACATTGCCATGACGAAGCCTACAGTCAAATACCTAGGAGTGATGCTAGGCAAGCGTCTAACTTTCAGCGCTCTATTCAGCTATGTGTGAGAGAGAGCGGCTCCAATGATCCCGGGACTATCGCGAGTAATGCTCAACACACGGACACCAAAACAGTGCATGCGTCTACTCTTAGCGAGTGTGGTTAAAAGCCGAATACTGTGCACCGCCCCAATCTGGTCAAACGCGGCTTAGTGTTCAGCACACTTCTGCGGAGTCAACTCTACATACTGCTGTTTGCAGCGCCTTCAGAACAGTGCTGGACGAAGCGGCTCCCGTAATCGCCAGTGTGATACCCATGGATATACTGGCGCTTCATGCATCCGCCCCGCATTCTCTAACTCAAATATACCGACGTCGAGCCCGGTAAATCAGCATTACAGATTGGCAAAACAAGTGGAATAGTAGGACTGAAGATCGTTGGATCTATCGTTGTATACGAAACCTGATATCCTGGCTTAATATAATGCATGGAGAAGTGGATTTTTACCTGAGCCAGCTCTTGAGCAGACATGGGTGTTTTAAGGCATACCTGTTTAAATTTAAACATGTGCATGACCCGTACTGCGACTACTGCGGCAGTGGCGTCCACTATACGATGAACGAGCATCAACCAGCGACACACTAACTTCAATTCTGAAACAACTATGGAGGCTAGAGGGACAGCCAAAACGTAGGCGCAGACTGGAACCTAGGCCATTCAAGTCACCAAGCCAGCGCGGCTTTGAAATTCATGCACCCGAAGAGCATTTGCGCTGTGGATTGGAACCTAGATAGTTCCAACCGCCAGGGTAGTGTGGCTTAGAATGTAAATTTGAATACTCTAGGTCAGAGCCGACTAAACCATCCAAATTATATGGTTCTACTTTCTTATTTTCACACCAACGCTAACGATGTGTAGGCTCGCTGTTATGCTTTCGCTTCTCACGTGCTTGGCAAGCAGTTTTATGCAGATGTGTTTAGTATTGGTGTGGCCGGCAATGCTCTAGATAGTGCTCTCAATTGTTCTGGCAACTAAGCTCAGACAGGAAAAATGCTCGTATATGATGGGTAGAATCTCATTTATCAGATACATATGTACCTAGAACTGCGCAGCCTACAACTTTGGAAATCTGCAGCTTCTTGTTGGATGTAAATAGCATATGAATTACGAATCATCTAAGGACATCTGCAAGAGAAAGAAAACTGTAGTTATATTCAGTGGTGCTCAGCGATTTTTAATGCTGCTCGTGAGGATACTACGGCTCCCGTCGTGCGTCAATGTCTAATGCCGATTTTGTACTCAGCTGGGTAAATTTTTTAATTTTATGTAGTTCTGGTTTTCTAAGAAACATTCATTAAAAATCTTCTGAAATTTTCTCATCTAATCACGCAAGCTTGTTATTTCAATTTTCCATTACCTATCTGCTTTTTATTTTTATCGACAAAGACTATATTCCCTTAAAATACACAAACTACTTGTTTAACACTCTCTATGCAAATGATCCAACTTTCGTATACAAATTTTCAACAGCGGTTATCGAAATCTCTTGGCAATAAACTAAATCATCAAACCAACACACAAAGCCACTCATGTAAGCAAATCAGCCAAAGAACCTGCCAAAAACGATTTTATTGACACTTAAATAAACTTTGACAAAAAAACACCTTAAGGTCTCACGACACAATAGCATCACATTTGGCACAATAACACTAGACTTGCCGATCTGAGTCAAGTTTTTATGCGCCTCAATAAAGTTAAATCATTTTAACGGCCCTACGGAAACTCACTAACAGAAAGCGAAGGAGAAAAACGATCATACAAAGCACTAAAATTATAGCTTAAAGTACGATAAATATCTACAAGCCATAACGTCGCTATGTATTAAGGATACACACAATGCCCACATAGACACATATTTACATGCACTTACCTTATTTCATTTGCCATTCACCGGAAATAGCAGAAAACTATCCATAAGCCAGTGATCCGTTAGTCAAATACAATACATATACACATGCATAAGTAGTTGTAAAAAAATAAACTTTAAATCGACTTACTTTTTCTCTACTTATTCGGTGACACTTTCCTAAGTTTTCTTTTTTCCTAAAATATGCGAAAATTGTCTTCCTCTTTCCCACCTATCTTCATGATGTCTTTTTAAATATACACATATATTTTTCTTTTTTCCTTTCTGCCACTTTCACTTAACATTCAGTTGGCATTTTAACACCCCCAACGGGCCCATCACTTTTGCAACCCCCTTCTGTCGTGTCACCGTCCCAGCAGACATCTATTATAGCAGCACATTGCATTCTAAATACTAGTTGCATGCCACAGCAGTCATGTCCCTGCTGCACAATGGTTGACTCATAGCCACAGGTGTTTTGGAAAACTTTTACTGCAGAAGACACCTTCTTATTTGACTTTGCTGGCATCCACTTCTGTCACTTTGCATTATTTAGGTGTTAGTGTTGCCAACTGGCTTCCATTGGCGCTATCTCTTGCAATCATTTGGTAGTCTTCTAGTGATCGTGTTTTTTTAGCTTTAAGCCTTTTGATGCGCAATGGTATACAGCATTTGCGCTCACGCTGAATTTATTTGGGATCTTTGTGTTCTCTTGGCAAGAACTTCTTGCACCTTACATTCGGTTACAAATTTTGCACTGCTAGCAAAGATAACGGCCGGTAGGTAGCAAACTATGCACCGTCAAATACGGTCAGCTGGAAAAAGTTGTATGCAATGCAGAAGTTTTCAAACGTGTCAGTAGGCGACTCTCCCTTTGGTTACAAGCTGTCATTTCATATTGTCCGACCATCAACTCGATGACGAAAGCCAGATGGTAGCGGTAAAATATCTCACACTCTATCTGTTAAAGCAGTTCCTCGTGGAATGTCAACGTGGGGACCACACCAACAACGCTGTAATTCAATCTATCCAACGCCGCCCTTCGGCATGTCAGGTCAGACAGCAGCTGGAAGACTGCAGAATTGGTTTCAAGCCGTACTTAGACCCGCTGTTCAGCGAGGCTCTGGATTTAGGTTATCATTGCTGCCGACCAACTGCGACAAAATACTTTGCTTTCTTCGACAACTGCAGGCAATTCAGGCAGCAATTCTATAGATGGTTGGACAGTGGCGGAAAAGCCTCATTAAACCTTAACACGGAAGGGCCTGTCAATTAAAGCCGCTGACGTATCCGAGGTGCCCAAACCAACGGCCCGCATGGGCTTTTTCACGGAGCTAGCAGATAAACATCTTCATCTAGAGTCCGGTACATGACATCCACCAGAGTGTTTGTCTTTATAAAAAGTCTTAGGTTGGAATCGGTTGCCACCATAGATCGACTTGGGGGTGCAACTCGTTTGTTCTAACACTACAATCAAAATTTTTCATTTATATTCCTCCTATCGCATCCTTTACCTTTCCACTTTTTATCACATTTTTCTTTTATCTCTCTCTCTCCCCTTTAGTATATTTTCGTAAACTTATTTTGTTTCCCTCTTCCTTGCTGTTTCTTATTAAGACAACTGCTATTTTAATTTCACTTATGCTTACTTAATATTATTAAGTGGCATAATGTCGTCTTCGATTATAAATTTTATTTATTTTATATATAGTAATCAAAAAAAGATCGATTTATATTAACGATTTTGTTTATCGAAGCATTCATATAATGTAGATAAATCTACTTTTTGACATTATACTCGATAAATATTTAGAAATAATAAATTTTACTTTATCGTAAATGCCTTCGATAAATAAATTTATTTTAATATTTATGTATCGGTTTTTATATAGTACGAGTAACATTGGCAATTATTTGATAATATAGGGGACAAGGGGATAAAAATATACTAGATTTATTTAACTTGCCCTCTATTAACTTATCGATATTTTTATTAAAACTGTTATCGATAAACTTATCGATTGTTTATAGCAACGTATATTTGTCTGCATCGACAAACCTTTCATTGCTATGTTTACCGATATCACTTTAGACATATTCATCGAAAAGACGTTTCTCCTCAATAAATTTATCTCACTTAAGTAGAGTATTCCAGTCAGCCAACGTTACCTCGGAAATCAATTTCAATCCATTTCTTTTTTTTTTCTTTGCACATCTTTGTATACATACATATGTATGTAGATATACATAACTCAAGTTCATGTAAGGCACAGATTTTTTACCCTTGTGATTACAACGCTTTTAAATCGATTTATTTCACCTGAATAATAATATCTACGTACCAACAAGGATTACATTACCAACGGGCAAACACCGCATAATGATATACGACCCCACCTTGGCGACGACTACCACTGAACTTGGCATCCGCAGGAGAGAGGCTACTGCCATGGCAACCAACACCACCGACACGTAGTTGCCCTCCAACGCTGGGTATTCATTGCAACTGCACAGGTGTAAAGAATCGGAGGAGAATGGCATGAAAGCCAGAAAACAAACAGGTGTTTAACCTTGAACTTTTGTCATCTCGATGGAAATATGTACGCAGGATCAACTTAAGCGACAACAACTAAAGAATACTAATAAAAAGCTAACGACCAAGAAAGTTACATATCGGCAATGGAGAAGTGAAGGAAATCAACGCTGATTAGTCGCAAATGATTTGGGTTAAGGGGGCGTCGAGTACGGGCGCGGGTGCCGCTGCGGATTGTGTGGCCTCGGGTGAGAATGTCAAAGTCAATGGCAGAATTGAAAGGAAATGCTGCTAATTTAGTAGCTGCCAATTGAAAGGAAGTACATAGTGTGAAATCAAAAGAGATGAAGAAGAAGAAGAGAAATATATGTGTTGTGCATAATTTTAAATGAGATGAAAGGTGAAGAACGGAAGCCAAGGCGAATGAATGAGGTAAACATGTAATGAGAGCTGCAGATGTAATGAGCTCTGAGTGTGATTTAGATTTTTTAATGAGATACGCGTATATGTATGCATCATTTGTTGAGGTTACGTGACTTCTTCAAGTGGTCAATGAAACATGAGGCAGATATATCTTCGTACCCTTTTTGAAGTAGGTAAATGTACTGATTGAAGACAAATTACAAATTTTACTCACAAAAAGTCAATATATTCGCCAAACTAGGGGGGCAAGATAGTAAAATTGCGTTTTCAGTTTTTTCCCCTGACGCGTCAGCATTTTTTTAAGGACTTCAAAATTTCTTATTTGTGATAAATTCAAAAATTATTCTAAAATTTCAGTGCAGTGTATGTAGTATAACAATTTGGCTATCAAATAAAAGAGAAAATTCTGTACAATTAAAAAGCAAATATTTGGTGTATTAGGATGGAGGTATAAAAAATGCCCTTTTATAATTTTTCCGTTGAATATACTTGCAAATTTTCAGAATTTATTTTTGAAAAAAATTTATGTTAACCACTAATATACACGCGACCACAACTTTGAATTTCGCCCTTCTAAATTTATTGGCCTAAAATAATAAAACAAAATAAAAGAGCATTTTCGTCCTTGTGAACAAAAAAATTGATCTTTTTTTAATTCTACAGAATTTTCTCTTACATACCTTTATTTTATATTTCACTGAATTTTTTAAATCCTTTCTTTTGTTAATCATAAATTTGAAATTTCGGCGACCTTAAAAAATTAATCCTAACGTCAAAGCGAAAAACTAAAACCGAAATTTTACTATATTTGGCTTATAGTTTTGTGTGTATTTATATTGATTGTTTCGTGTGTTTTGAATTTTTTTTGTCGCTCTCAGAATTGTTCTCTTTTTTTTAACTTTTTAATTTTGCAAACACAGTTGGTTGATTTATAAGTAGAAAAGCGCAACTAAAACATATTTTAATTATTTTTCATATTTGTACAAAAACGTGGGGGGAAACTAGCGGATATAATCTAGTAAAAACATATTAGTTATCCCTTATTTATTTTCAGCATGCGTTTACTAGATTGCACTCCGCAACAATGATAGGAAAAATTCCATAAGAGCTTTCAATTAACCGAGACAAGTTAAGTTAAGAGAATTTCATTAAATGCTAAAGCGTAAAACAGGAAAATCACATAAAAGCGTAATAATAGCAAAGAAAATGTGTTGAATAAACAAAAGACGTTGCTGTCAACTCACGGTTGATGACAATGAATTAATTCAAGTACCCTAAAAGGGAAATGAGAATATATGGGCTACTCAGAAGCTTCAAAAGCACAGACTATGGTAAATATATAAATAAATAAATCTAACATTTTCTTTTGTTAGTTCCCAGTTTTAGTTCATTCATTTAACAAGCTTAAGTAGCATGTGTATTGAAAAGGAAAACAAATGAGTTAATAAAATGAAAAGCGTTGAATAAACGAGGCGCTAAAATTGTTGTTATTTACCCTTGAAAATGAGTGTGCATTTTCTGTGTATACTGTGGATATTTTATTGAACGAACAGCTACCAATTTCCGGTTATATTAACGCCAGAGATTCACTTCTAGATAAAGCTAAAATCTATTAAATGCAACAGATTGAATTAAAGGGTTTTACTGCTTAGTTGGTTGTAGTGCTTTAGCACAATAGATATTTACATATTTCTCGGACCAGGCATCGAAGCCAGGTGCTGCGGAATGATAGTACGCACCTCCAAGCACTCAGCCACAGCGGCTACTTCACATGTGTGAGCATTTATTTTAAAACCCAACTGCTTATTAAATTGCTTAGCTCATTTATGATTCACTTGTAATTGGTTAGCAGAAACCGAACTTTCGTTGCGATCTCATACGAATATTACATTACCAAGCTTGCATATGCATATACCCGAACTCAGATGCGTTGTAAGAATCTACGCGCAATGTTGCAAATGCGGCAAGACGCAGAACCTCTGATGAACAAAATTTTTTTTTGAGCTCTAAGCGTCCACTCCGGAAATTGATAGGAATACGAAGGCGCCTGCACCGAAAGTTTCGCTGACTGGTGAATGGGCTAAAGTAAGTAAGGTAACGTTCGATGCTATAATAGAAGTTCACGTTCGCGGCTGCTCCGACTTCAGATTGTAAGAAGAAGGAGGCCATGAAAATGTTGAATACCTATTGACAAACACATTTTTTGTATTGGGCGATTCATTAAAAATCTTCCTGTATATACGGCGTCATCCCTATGCTTCTGAAAAGTACTTGTTATATTTAAGAAACGTGTGCGGTTTAATTAATTTCCAAAGATTTGGGATCCAAGTATGGATTATCCACCTATTAGCCACACTACGTTTATCTTGCTTAGAAATATAATATATTAAAAAATATATGTATGTATATTTAAGAAAGGACTAACTGTGTTACTTCCCCTAATATCATGAAATCAGCTTGACCAAAGGTCAAGTTCACAGAGAAGGCATTTGAAAGTGTCGTACTATAATAATGTTTCTGCGGAGATGCTGCCGTATGGTCTTGATTAAAACTATTTAATCCTGGTTAATTCTGTTACTCATCATTCGATGGAAAATCTTTTAAGTTGCCGGAGAATAATGGCTGAATGGCGCTGGTCGGTCATCTCGAGAAAGGCAAGCAAAGGCACCGCTCACGTTGGACTTCTTTCTCTGCTAATTTGTAAACTAGTCGTTAATAAGATTCTACTCCAAACTATAGGCAAGGTAGATGTTCGAGTACAATGAGCAAAATAATCGACAGGACACTAAAAGAGATTTATAAATGCGCAAAAAAGGTGTACCTTGATTAAAACCCATATAAAACAGGCTTAGTTCATTACACAAAAAGGTAAAGATTCGGATCTGGTTTTCCTCAGGCCAACTCTAAAATGGGCCCACTTCTCAGAAGAAAAAAACTTAGATGAATCCAAAATGCATGGCGGAGTGTATGCTGTGATAGTTAATTAGCAGCCGTGCGAATATTTAAGGATTACCTCCAACCAGCCCATGCGGCGAAGTTGGGGCACTCACACTGAAGAAATTTACGAAATGCAACGAGGATAATGCAAAAAGTAGTCTAGAGCACCTCTTTTGACATTGTCTGACCTTTGGTAGATTGCGGCTTGGGTAACTTAGTTCAGCATCTTTTCCGGCACTGAAGGATATGGCGGGCTGAATCACTACCACTTTGTTACAGCTCGCAAAAAAATGGGAATCTATAAACCAGTAATTGGTCTACATATGAGATGATATCGATTGGATTTTTACGATGTCCGTAAAGGAATATTAAACAGGTCAAATAGAAAGAAGCATTTTTCAAATTCTAGAATTCGTCATCTTTTAATTATTTCAATCAGATATTTCGTTTTTTTGGAACTAAAAAATATGTACTCGAATTTTTGCAAAAACACGCTCCAACTTATTTTGTGATTTATTTGAATTTTTTGAATTTATGTTAGTCAACACTTTATGATGTTGTAAATATTTGAAAATTCGCCGTGACAACGACGCAACAGCTTGTCACCGCAATATTTGTGTATAAAAGTCACGTTAAATGTGGCACAATGGCGTAACAGCCAGCGGTGGACGAGCACATGCAACGAACGTGCAACATGCCGACGATTTATTTCTTGGAGGCAATAAAACTTGTGTAGCAGATGAAATGCAAGGAAAGTGTTGTTATTTGCAAACAATGTATAAATTAGATGTGTAACATGTAGACATAAACTTTGGCTTGTTAGCTGTCAGTCATAAAAAAACAGAAGAAGAATGCTTAGAATGGTAGGCAGTGTGACCGCGGGCTTGTGAAAAATTGTAGCAGAAAAGAGACTTAAAATGTATTAATATGTATCACTTTCCTTCCATTTAAGTATCAAAGCATCAGTATGGAATACAACCAATAATTTTTATGAAAAACCATTTTCCAAAACAGTTTAACATTTATTGCACAAGCAAGTTGAAATTATTTCACGAAAGCGATTTGCTTAATTTCAGTTGCAGTTGCACCTTGCAATTTTTATTGCCGAAAGTGATTTCTGGAAATCTTCAAAAAGGACTTTCTGACTCTTTACACGGGAAAGTAAACTTTCGATTTCGCATTTTGACAGCAAAATGAGTGGAAAAAGAGCTAGAATTTATTAACGCCAGAGATTCACTTCAAGATAAAGCTATAATCTATTAAATGCAACAGATTCAATTAAAGGGTTGTACTGCTTAGTTGGTTGTAGTGCTTTAGCACTAGATATTTACATGTTTCTCGGACCAGGCATCGAAGCCAGGTGCTGCGGAAATATTCAAAAAGGACTTTCTGACTCTTTACACGGGAAAGTAGACTTTCGATTTCGCATTTTGACAGCAAAATGAGTGGAAAAAGAGCTAGAATTTCCACGTTTAACCACATCTTTAGTCTGGTAAACTATGTATGTTTATCAACAGCAGATTCGTAGCTTTTTTCCTATTAAAAAAATAAATTGTAACAAATGATTGAAGAAATTGTATTTACTCAAATGCGTTATGCCGCTTATGCAGCAGGCGGATTCAAAATTGGATGAATATCGTACAGCTGATTGCAGTTTACCAACTACCAGACAAATTATCAGGCTTCCACCACGATAATTCGGTAACCGGTAAACCGATACTATAATAATTTTACACAAACTCACAGGCAAACACCTATGGCCTAACAACTGTCATTTTGGCGAGCAGTATGATGTCCTGATATGTCTGTATATGTCTGTATATGTATAAGCATTTTCCGCATGACGCCGCCAGACAACATTCTCTCAATTTCGGTGTTTCAAAACATTTAATTCTTTAAAAGAACTTGCTGAATAACTTCCTAAAACGTTATCATAAATAATCCAATAAAGAACAGATTCATATTTTGATTTAATATTAATATTTCATCGATGTTACCACCAGAACACTTTCTCTCAAGTGAAAATATGGCTGTCAAACTATGAAATTGCCTGCAATAAATAGATGTCAAGCAATAAGCGCTGACATATATTGCAACCCATGAAAAATAGGCGATATCCATTGGAAATATATTATGTGACATGGTTATCACGAAATTGGTGTTTTCGTGTGGAAGCATGGCCTTACCGAGCAACGAATTACCGAGTACCAAGCCCTTATTGAACATAGCGAAAACAAAAAAAAAAATCCACCGCTATGATACTGTTCGTTTATTCACATTTTGACGTTTTTCGTCATGGACCATGAATCACAATACATGAAAGGTTCGTTCAGTGAACGACAATGAACTGTTGGATGTACGTTGCCACAGGGGCACGACATGTTTTGTAATGCATACAAATTTACAGATTTCAGATATCAAAAATTAAAAAAAAAGTGTATCTCCAAAATTCATCGAAAAATTTATCACTTTTGATTCACTTGGATCAAAACGGTCCACTGATGGTAGGTGAAATTAAAACAGCAAATAAAAATATAAAATCAAAATATTTGGAAAATAAACATACGTACACATTTTTTTTTTTTTATTTTAGAAAATGTAGCTACTAAAGAATGGTTTTGAATGGTTTGTCATATATGCGTTAGGACGTGTAGATATTTTAAAATTTGCGGGTATGACAAAGGAATATTCTACGTTAAATTCTAAAAACAGCTTTCTGAAGATACCATGGGCTTAATTTCAATTACGAGCTTGCAAAAATGGTTCTTTTCATTGGAAAATTTTTATTTTTAGCTGTAGTACTATGTTGAAGTTTTAATAAAAACAAGCTATAGGTGTTTTTTTTGTAAGAAAATCCATTTGCTCATACCAAAAACCCTTTACAGCATGTTCTTTTATAAAAATTTAAATACTTCTGTAAGACACCACAGCAAAATGAGGCGTTGTTAAAAAAAAAACCGACTTTTTCTATATGGCAAGCTCGAAATTGATTTTAGCCTGATTTCAGGAAGAATGCTTCTATATCCTCCCCGGTCGAAAAAATTTCTCATACAAATTGACCAGCACTATTGTATTTACATATATATATACATTCGTAGTATTCTCACAAAAAGTCGTTATATCCTTATGTAAATATGCTACCAAATTTTACCTTTTATTTCGAACTGCGGCAAAGGTATTCACTAGTGCACGCTTGCATATGTAGGTTTCCTTAGGTTTAACATCGCCCGAAAGACCTTACAAAAATCGATTATATTTCGGAAAAGCAGTGCAAAATAGATTGTTTCATTTTTTGTCACGTCATCCGATTTCGATAATTCTTGCATCGGAGTGTCTCAGAGGTAGTCCCATACTAATCTTGTTTAGATCCGATCATTGGATCATGAAATATATATATATATATATATATTTTTTAAGTAGCTTTTTTTTGCTAAAAATTACTTAAAAATTACTTGTTTGTTGTTTATTTAACAGCAAAAACCAAAATAATGAATTTTTTAAATTTAAATTCAATTTCTTAGAAAAATTTTGAGTAGCGATTTAATAGCCCATTAAGTGTTAATATAACGAAATCCCAGTTCCAAACCAAGCCCGAAAAAGTATCCGTCGATTTTTGAAAATTTGTGTTCATGCGTTATATAGCAGAACAACGCCCTCGGCAAAAAAAAAAAATCCCAAAAACCAACGGTAACTTTTAGCGACTTGAAACTTATTATATTATACTAAAATTTAATGGGCTAGAAAGCTGCTTACTCACATTTTTCCAATGAAAATTTCTTGCTGGTTCCCGAGCCCTATATTAAATTAAAAAATTGATTCTTGTGATTCTTGCTGTATGAATGAACTATAAATAAATAAAATCGTCAAAATGTCAGGTAAGACTTGTTTTTTATGCTCTCGGTAAATGCTATAGAAAAATAGAAATTTATAATATTTTTCCTTTCTTCAATTCTACGCGTTTCTGTACATATTTCTTCTTTTCTTTTTGTCAACAATTAAGAACCTTGTTTATAAAAAAACATTTTGTACATTGCTCCGGTGCCCGCAAGTGGAAACCAATAAAGAGCGGCAACCAATGAGTTTGCAAACAATAAGTCTGCGTTTTTTTACAATTAATGGCATGAGCGGTGAAATTAAAATTCTATAAAGAATGCGAAATCGATTTGTGAAAAAATCATATAATGGCGGGTAGTGTAAAATTAATACATAATACAATACTTAAATGGCAGTGTAGATAAAAACGAAAAAATAAAAAGGCAGCCGCCATATGGGGCAATTCACGTCAAATGTCCCAAGCGTGCTGAGCGGTGCAAAACAAGCTACTTTGCGCCTAGCTGGGAAGAGACAGGAAATGGGGAAAAAATTCGAAAGCTATGATTTATATACACTGCCGACAAAAAATATTGGCACAACAAATTTTTCACAATATATGTACAATTTTTTTCTAATATTTTTCAGTCAATTTTTTATCAAAATATGGTTCATTCTACAACAAAAAACATAAAAATAGAATTCTTAAAATTTGTGCAAAACTCCCGAAAATTCAGCAAAATTTCAACTTTTGAATCAGATTTTCTAGAATTCTTGCGAGTATACAGTTTTGCAGCCCATTAAATTCGAATAAACTGCAAACTCAGAGTTAGGCAAAAATCGCACGGATTTTTGAGAATTTTTTCATTGAAGGTGTTTTTCAATTTTTCCATACAAAGAAAATGTGTTTGTATGAAAGAGACTCGTGAAAAAAATTGCCAAAAATCAACAGTAAATCCTAGCTACTCTGAACTGTGCTCAGAATCGATTGTGCTACAAATCTGTATACTCGAAAAATAAAAAATAAAAAACTGATTAAATAGTTGAAAATTCGCATGAAAATTTGCTAAATTTTCGGAAGTTTTGCACAAATTTTAGGAATCGTATTTTTATGTTTTTTTTTGTTGTAGAATGAACCATATTTCTATAAAAAATTTGCGGAAAAATATCAGAAAAAAAATTGCTGCATATATTTTGAAAAATTTGCTGTGCCAATACTTTTTCCGGCAGAGTAGATGTTTGTACGGGCTGGACTATCCGATGGTTCTACGCGTTTTCCAAAATGTTCCTGAAAATACGAAACAAAAATTTATTTGTAATTTTTCTCAATCTTCGTCATTTTTATTAATATTGCTTTAAGACATTTCAGTCAAAATATCAGTTAATTTTACATAGAAATTATTAATAAAAGAAGGGAGTTTGTTATTTTTTCTGAGTGATAATGCGGGCCAATCAATGCCTCGTTGTCGTGTCTATTAACCTGACTATAGTATCTTTCCTGGCACTCTGTTTCCGTTTCGTCATAATGCGGCCATATATTCCTCGCAGTTTTGTATATTTGGAGGTTGTTTCAACATGTAGCAGCCGTACTGCAAACTGTAAATCCACTTCCCAATTCATGTGGACAGTTTATTCTTTCTGCTTTGGATCTGGCCTTAGCCAATTAATCGACGCTCTCATGAGAGATATCTACTGACGCTGCCGTCGAGCTTAATGCTTGAAATACAATACCGGCGAACGGCAAACTTCGCCGAATTGGGCGATGCTGTCGTTCACCGTTCGCCCAACTATTTCGCCTACTTAAACAGAATTAGAGCGGTAGCGAAAACAGCTGATCCCATTTGGTCGCCTTTATAATTTGGGTGACCATATTTAGAAAAAACTAAACCATATTTAGAAATGAGGAAATGATAACAAATATAAATGTAAAACAAAGAAAGATTATTATAAATAATTTGTTTCAAGCCAGATTTAACGAATCCACAACTATATTTTTCAAACAACAAAAAAAAAATCGTGTTTAGGTTGTTTTCTTTTTAAACTTTGAAAGCACAAAACAAATACGACCACCTTTGGCACGCACAGCTGTCATCGCCCAGCAGAGCGATAGAAATAAATCTATCGCCATGAAACGCCGCCAAGCGAACTTCGCATTTCGCTTTGGCTGTGTTCAATTTCATATGCTTGCGGGTGTTCTAATTTTGACAGCGCGAATTTCGCTGTGGTGAGTTCGCCGTTCGCCGGCATTGTATTTCAGCTATAACGTAGATTTGCAATCTTTGACCATTTTAGATATTGGTACTGGTGAGGCAAGTGCCAAAGGTGCAACTTGTCTATCTCAGAAAATGCAAGCTTTTCGCACTTCTTCGCAATTTTTTCCAACGCTTTGCAGTCCCTCTTGATTTCCAGCACTTCCGCTTGGAGTACGCTAGAAAACTTCGGTAGCCGGAACAAGAGAGAGACATTCAACCTCACAGCGAACAATCCCTCACCTTAACCGCAGTTCATTTTAGACTCGTCTGTATAGATTTCAGTGGAATTACCCTCGACTATCCTGGCCCTAGTCCAATCCCGTCTAGAAGGAAACTTCATCTGAAAGTGTTTCCTGACATGTAGGAGGTATATATAGATTCTGACTGCTTCCCCGACTCACTGAACTATTCAAGAAAATAGCTATGACTGTGATGCATCGCTCTTTCAGTTTGATTGTAGATTTGGCAGTAATTTTAAGAATATGGAGTTCTCTGGGCAGTTGATTCTCGTTGTATACTTCTTATGACCCTTACAATGTGTTTTGTTTATTTAGTGCTGACCACTAAACTAAGGCATCGTAGGTGTGTATTGGCTGTACGATAGCCGTGCACATCCAGAGGACAAGGCATGGCTTTAAAAAGTTCATATTTTTCATGTTACGTGTTACCTTATGAATACAAAATTTCCGAATACAACTTTAACACCCAGTGTGGAGCTACTGAAATACTATACAAATATTTATATGAGGAGAAAATATTAAAGTTGTCTTTGTTTTTCTTTATATTGAATACGCACGGCTATCGCGTTCGTAGTCATGGAAATGCCCATTTGTATACTCATACATCCTACGTTTGGGCAGAATAAAGAAAGGCGGATACTTTCCAAGGGCAAATAAAAAATAGCAATATTTGCACTTCAAATAAAAATACAAAACACTTAGCTAATAAAGAATGTATATGTACATACGTACAGACATTATTAGCCATCAACTTTTCTATGCGTTTATGTGTTTATCTGTTTTTTTTTTTATCTAGTGAAAATATATAAGGCAACATTTTTAAGCATTAGCCAGATTTTCGTACTCAAATGATATTTTGATTTGTTTAAGTTTATTATTTCATTAATCTTGCCATTAGCACTTTGAAAAACAAGCACATAAATAATTACATACTTGTGCAAATTTTTTTACGAGAAAGGAATATTTATCTTTTATGAGTAAAAAATAAATTAAAATTATCGTTATTAAAAATTGTGCTATCAATCTGCAGCTCATAAATATGCATATTCCGCGCCTTGTTCCAAATCGAAACATTTTTGGCTGAAAATCTTTGATCTCATGAAGTGATTTAAAACATACCTACATAGTTTAGTATAACTCTATATCTGCGAAAAAAATGTTAACGCGTAGTAGTTTGTAGTGAAAATACCACTCTAATTAGGCAGTGGTCCTTAATAGTCCTTGTGAAGAATATTATTTCTTTTTTTTTGTTTTAACTTGCATTTCCTATTATAGAACGGCCCAGTAATGCTAACGGTTTCTCAGAACCAAAGTTTTGTTCAGGCTTTACTGCCTACCAAAGTTGTATGATCTCTTACAAAGGAAGGAAGAGCATCTCGTGTAAAACAAAGGACTTGAAGACGATAATCCGTACTTCTTTCTTCTTCAAGGTGGTAGAAAGACTATTGGATATGCATATTCGGTAGAAAATCTATATAAATAAATTGTTTGGCTATGGCGACATGCCTAATCGAAGTACAGGTGTTTCGACAAAGCCCTCTAAGGAGTCCTAGACATTAAAGGCGCCTTCAATAATGCTCTTCCAAAGGTGGTTAACGCTCACGTTCGTGTGAGGCTGGAACCCTCTTTTGGAGGTTTTTTCGAAACCCCTTTGGAAGTACAACTATATATTCGGAAATGCGTTAGGGCTCTACGACCAGATCCGCAGCACGGGGTTTCCTGCAGGGCGGTATTCTCTCTCCATCTCTATGAATATACAAGATACAAGCTGTCATATTATCGCCTGTGCTCGAACTCCAGCTAGCAATATTAGGAGAGCACCCCCATTCCGGTCTATGCTATCTTGCTCCTTGGGCCTAGTAGAAACCTGGTCTAGAGAAACCTGGTCTTAGGAAGCTGCTCCACATCTCATATCTATCTCTCCTAAGAAAACGAAAATGGCCCAGCTGTAGCTTTCTCTGTTATATAAGGTCTCCTTGAGTCTAACACCTGAACCTTACGGCACACAATGGGACTTAAGCGGCCAAAAGTTATAAAGACCGATTTGCGAATTCTGAAAAAGTAATAATGCAGATTTATATCAAAATGCCCAACTAAGCCAAAAAAGAGTTTTGATAAAGAATGCATATTTGCAGTCATAGGACGAGCTTTGAGCACAACAACAGAAATTAACAAAAACAAACGTTTTTTTAGAAAAAATCTCGATCTTTTTGCAAGTAATTTGATCTTAATCTGATTGATGATCGGCTTCTTAATATATCTATGGTCAAGCATTGCTTTAAATTTGTTTATATCTAGTAAAATTTATAAGACAGTTTCACTAGAAATTCTACATACGTAATTTAGATAGTATAAAATTTTTCGAGTGCTAACTTTAAAAAGAGATATTTTAAAAGGACCCAGTAAGCGAGCTAAATTATTCTTAGCACTAAATAGTAAACATTAAATATGCGTGTCAAAGTTGAAAAAGTTCCAACTGCGAGGAAATGCGAGTTCAGCTTCTATTCTCCCTTATATCAGACAAACCTACTGTAAAGATTATTAAGTTTTTATTGTAGAGCTGACATAATATAAATAATATGCAATATAAAAAGGAAATGAAAGAAGGTGTAGATATTGGTGACTCGCGAATCTATTAATCACATTGGACATTCAGCCAAAAGGGGACGAGATTCGTTTTCTATGGCAAAAGTCCTGCTGCAGCTGTTTTCGTTTCTATTTAAAAGGAAGAAATAGGAATTACTTTAGAAATAAAATAAATGTGTCTTTTAATTTTCTCCAAAACTCATAAAATTTAGTACGTTGAGCCAAAAAATCTGGGCGTCATAGTAAAAACTCTGCATTTTCTTTCAAATTGGAAAACTTTTGCGTAATCGAGCAGGGTACACATAACATCTACTATTTTCGCCCGCAAGAACTCTGGGCGTTGCAGCGCATCGAACTTTAATAGCGCATATAGGTACGCACGAAATATGGGGATGTCCCACTGTGCGCCGATGGTCCCAAATTAAACCCCAAAGAGGAAAGTGGCGTTTATTTGCAAGAACTCTCACTCGACCCTCAACACTCAACCGCACTACATTTATATGAAAATGGACTGATAAGGATACACATCACACATTTATTATGTGTGCCAGGCCACTATAAGTACTATAGTATCATGTAATTGCATGGCAGATGAACCAGCGAGGAAGAGAACCTACCATTTTGCGATCCGTGCTACCCTCAGTGCCGATAATTATCACAGAAATTCTAGTTGGAGAAAAACGTTATCGAACAGACCACAGATAGTCTCCTGAGCCCACATCTAAGAGAGTACAACATATTTTACCTAAATTAGGTAGGTAGGTTAATCAACTCTTGCGGCTGGAGTGACCTGCACAGGTGAATAAACTCCCTTCGACTCAACCTTCAGTGAGCTTTGTTTTGTCAGACCTGCCGTTTTGGTATGATCAAAAGTATTTGAGGATATACAAATAGCCGGTACGAGGATAGGGAATTAAATGGCCTGAGATTTGTTCAATCCAGGATTCGTCCTTTTTAAGTCTAACTACTACCACCTGAAGGACGATATGGTCAAGTGAAAATATATAAATTTTCTTCATAGAAAATATGAACCTCTACGACCTTGTTTTTGAATTCGTTCTAAAATATGAGTATGTGGAAAGCGGAAATAGAATGTTTGTTTAAAAAAAATTAAAATGTTTGTTTAAAAAACTACAAAGAATTAAGTAAGAACCAGGAAATATATATAAGTTATGTTTAGCGTATATTTATTTTATATGAGTACTTAATAATGCTGGATTTCCACTGGGCATTAAATAAAAAACAACCTTAATGGCAAAGTTGGGCATTAAAAAATATTCATGTTATTACGTTAAAATGTAGTAATTTAATTCGTTTCCACATGGCATTTTTTAAATGCCTCCAATTTTTTGCCATTTAAATGCCTAGTGGAAATTCGGCATAAGACTTCTTTTGAGAAGTAAGCTTTTTGTTAATCGCTTCAACTTTCAATTTTTATCTTCAATTAGTTGGTCAATAAATACATATAATTTCATTGGCGAAGAAATAAAAAAAGATGTTATAAATCGCATTAATTTTATTGAATTCGAGCTCACTTTCTTCCACTTGTCTCGTGTCCACAATCACTGGTGGCATAAGAAAGCAAATGAATGTAGTGCATAAAAACAAGGAAGTTTTCTTTGCTAAAGAAATGCTCTAAGTAAAGCAAAGTGGTCCAAAAGTCATAGACTCCATTGAGCCATGCATTCGTTAACCTAAGCACCTGCACTCATTTTATTATTTATAAAATACACTCTTCAGTGCAACGTATTCCATAGTTAAAAGTTCTCATCGAGCTTAGTTTCTTGGTGCTTTTTGTTGGTGTTTAGTGCAGTTTTTTTCTTTTTTATTTATCCAACATTTCCTTCTATCGACTTGTTGTTGCTCAAAGCCATTTTTTTATTGCCCAGCACACAACATACATACATATAAACAGTGTTTGTATGTGGTTATCACAATGGTGTGCTTATCCTTGCTCGAGCCATTGCAAATAGCATGCAATTTAATTTTCACGCTCTATTAACAACTAAATAAATTGTAAGGCAGAAAAAGCAATTTCCATTTTCTCCATATCGGTATTTTCTGGGTTTTGTTATCTCACAAGGCACAAAAAAAGAGGAACATTTTTTCTTGGCCAGTCGTTGGGGTTAAACATGGCAGAAATATTTTTATTTTATTTCTTTTTCATGGACACAATTTCTTAAATGTTTTTTCCTACGAATTTTGACGTGTTGTGAATTCAAATTGTTCACTTTGCGGTTGTGGGACTTGATGTCAGCGGAAGGTATTAAGTAGAATTTGTGCGAATCAAGTGGGACTCAAAAATCCGAAGGACTTAAAGTTGGATCAAGCTAATATTTTAGCAGGCAACTCGTCAACTATTTTTCCAATTGTACCGGCGCACAAAAAGGTGGTGCGTACTTTTAACCAGACCCACCTATCGATATATATTTCGACCCCCTGAATTCGACTCTGAGGTCGGTTTGACTAGTACACCTTCAAATTTTCGAGTAAATTGCGAAAACTGCGAATTGTTTGCCATTTCTTTTAGTTTTTCGTAATATAGGAGGTGCACTAGTCAAAGGGATCTAACTCACACACAACCACAAACCCACTTTTTTTGCCGGTGTTATCTCTTATCGTACGACGAAGTGAGCCACAGGTCGAAAACTCGACCAATGATTATTGGCGTCCACCAAAGCTAATTTGCATTCAAGGCAATCGGACTTGAGATGTTCTGTGGTAACTTAGACTGCTCGATATTAACTCATTGGCGTCGATCACTCTTCAAGTTTAATTTCGTCATTTCGAATGCTGAAGCTTGTTTTGGCAGCATTCGCACAAATGCTGTTGAGCTCCGCAGTATACAGGTTGTCACCTGTTGCAGGGTATTTCCTAGTAATGCATGCGCCGTCTAAAATTCTGGTGAAGACCCCCATTCCAGATAGCACCAACCAAATCCCATGTATCCAAGTACGAATGGCGCGAGTTGTCAGGTTGTAACGCTGGCGTGACAGGTTGATAACTCTATTAACAAGTCTTTTCTTATGGTGCTTAAAGGATGGGTATGAAACGAAGACTTGGCGGGAGGTAAGGAGATCTTTTATACCTAAGGCAGATCAACTTAATCCCTTACAGACAAAGAACTTCAAGTCATAATTCCGTTGTTGTAAATACACCTGAAACAGTTATTGACCTACGTATAAGAAAAAGTTCTAACATCCACACTAGGGTGAATCTACGAAAAGCGCGTTCCACGACATAATTTATACTAACGATAAACCGTTCAGCAATTTCCAGCTTTCCGTTCCAGCTTCCTGGGCATCGAAGTGTTCTTCAGTAATGTCCGTTCGCATTCGGCATTTTATAGTAGCTAGATTCGACTCCATTCTTGAGAGCAGACTAATCAGTATAGCTACTAGCAGAAAAATAACCACCAGAGGTATTCACCAGGAATGCGTACTACCCACTATCCTAAGACTCTTGATGGTCAATGAAATCAGCTTCAGTCTAAGGAAACAAACGTTGTTGTCTATGCCGATGGTTCAGTACTACTTACCTCAAACAAACTCCTGCCCACGATAAGTGGGCGTTATCTCTGAATAGACCAACTAGAACGCCTTGGGTTTAGTGGCCTTAAAGCAGAACAGCTTTTGTATATAAAAAACAAGAGCTGCTGCTTTTTCTTCACTAAGATTTGAGGTAAGCTGTAGCGAATCCCTCCTACGAAGCGAAATACCATTCTATAATTCTGAACTTCAAACCAAATTAAATAGACAGGGCTGAGGAGGAGAGCACTAGCAGTGTACTACACTCTCAAAAGGGCCTCGGCAATGCTTTAGGACTGTCGCCATGTGTTACCACAGTAATCAGCCCAATTTTAAGGTCTAATTCAACAACAAGAAATTAGGTAACAAGGGGACAGCTTAATGGAATCAAAGTTGACTTAGAAGCCAGCACTGGCTACATCACGCCGTTTTAGGAGTTCAAAACAAGAATACATATACGGCTTCATATAAGGTAGGAAGGGAAAAAGGGGCTACCAGTAGCAGATGGTGGTATATCAATCCACGCTGATGGGTCAAGGGCGAAGCAGCGTGGCGGTGCCGTTTTCTACTCGGAGGACCTGCAGATTAGTCGATATTTCGGTTTGCCAAATGACTCAAATGACTCAGAGTTCTGGTAAAGAAACGGCAGCCAGTCTTCTACTAAAAAACACGGTTACATTCGTAAAAGTCACTATACCCGTCGACAACTAAGTGGTTTTGAGGGCCATAGGATTTAAATTAGTGAAAACGAGTATTATGCGGAAATATCATGCCTGGTTGGAAACATCTCGGCGTCACTCTCTGCTGGGTTCCCTAACATATCGATATGGAATGATATGAGGCAGCTAGTCATCTTGACCAAACACGGCTCTAGCAATAAACGGAGTGCGAAGCGGTGTTATTCCGTTCCAAATGGATTGTGAATCAAAGGGGATAACTGAGAGGTATGACCGGCGGTTAAATAGGAAAAATACGGAACACTTTTTGAAATGCAACAAGAGTTCTTATCGGGGTCATTACAGGGCACTGAGCTAATGCGCGGCTGCCCTAAAGATGGCGATTACCAATGAGTACTTTATCACGACGAGAATGAAGAGGAATGAATTGACCACTTTATGTGCCTATGTCCGCGCCTGCAGAGGTGGCTCAAATTTAGCAAGTGGTATGGCAGACCAGTGGCTGGATTTTTTTTGCATTCTCGCTGTAAAAGGATCCTCGCCTTGCACTTACTCATGAATGGCACAATAGACAACTATTTCTCCAAGTAGAAATATGGAATTTTCTATACAGTTGTGGGTCATTTGTAGACTTTCCTCGACTGGGTGCTCTTCTGCCCAGTGCCTGCCATCTGCTGCGTAATTCATAACCAAAGCGCAAATTGTTTCGTAAGTTGTTAGCTAAATCTTCTTATGCGCACTCCAAGTGGTACTTGAGCACCTTATTGCTTGCGCATAAGTCATTAAACGTTGTTTACGCTGTGAAGGAAAAAGCAAGCAACTCTCAGAAATTTTGGATAATCCACTGCCTAGCTATTCTTAGTATTAAATTTCACGTCGAGTTCTTGCCTGATCACCTTGGTCTACACAGTTTTATGCATGCAGAACTTACACGGAGCAGCGACTCCGACCAAGTGTCACCGCCAGTGTTGCCACATTTTTATTTTTATTTTTTACCAAAATCACCGGAAAAAGTTACCAAATTCAACAAAAAATTACCAAACTTATTTAATGTGCAGAACTGTACAAACATACATATCGAGCCCTAACCGCCAAAATAACGTAAGCGATATTTTTTAAAAATCTTCTTTTTGATGCAGAAATATTCCTAGAGCATCTAGATGCCATTCTGCTTCAAAAAGAAAATTTTGAAAAAAAATGTCGCTTACGTTATTTTGGCAGTTAGGGCTCGATATGTCTATACATATATATATCCGAAGATACCAAGCTTTTCACGCAATCAGCGCTCCATTAACCTCAAATTTTTACGAAAGTTTTGTTGAATTTTTTTAAATATTGAACAAAGTTTGAAATTTGAATTTGCTTGAGTTCTGTTAAAGAAAGAACAATATTTTTATAAAAAATAACCAAAATTAAATAACAAAAAAAAATAATAATATTTTAAATCTTGTCAAAATATGGTGCGGCAATAATATTTTCAACCACTGTATGTAAACAAGTGACAAGAAAATATATCAAAAATTCAACGCTTGAAGGAAAGCTTTCGACTCACATATATTCATATATAAGGTGGCCGGGTACACCGGAAAATTTATGTTAATTGAAAAGCTGACGAACTGACAGGGAAAGGTAGGACCACCCAAAACCTTCCAGGAAAGGACACGGTGGATATACTTAGCAATAGCCACTTTCAAGCAGCTTCTTAAAGAACACACCATTCTAGTAGCCAAGGAACGCTGGAACAACTTTCGCCTTGCGAAACTTTCAGGATTACCTGGTATTTCTATAAAAGGAAACGCTTACGGTCCACTTACTAATGTGGAATATTTGACATGTAAGACCGAATCGAGAAAATTACCAAATTGAAAAATAAATTACCAAATTACCAAACTTGATGAATAAAGAAAAAATTACCAATTTTGGTTAAAAATTACCAAAGCGGCAACGCTGGTCACCACCACAGTACAGTAAGTACAATGAGACTCTAGATGACAAGACAAACCAAGTAAATAAGTTTCAGAAATCACTTTTTATATATACTTTCTTGGAAATAATCGAATTATATACTAGCAGCTTCAATTTGCAGAGAGATTTTTTTATTGTGAGCATAAAAATACACACATATATTTCATAAAAATTTTTTACTTTGAAAGCTTTGGTTTAGGTAGGTAGGTTTCGAAAGAATGTTGCCTAAAATAATACATTACATAAATTTAGCTTAAGAAAGATAAGAGAATTGTGATTTGCATTAGTTGCAACTACTTACTTTTGTTACTGCTGCTATTATTTGTACTTACACATATATTGCACATTTAACAAATACCACCATTTACCATAAAATGTTTGTCTATGCAGTTATGTCTGCCTAAATGCTCTCCAAGTATCTTGTATCTGTAGTTCAGAAGCCACAAATCCCCATACATACATACATATGTATGCACAAACGAGGTCGCATGCCTTGCACTAAGATACCATTAAGTCATATACCCAGTTTTATTACCACTTTCACTTGTAAGCAGTCACCCTTAGAGAGCTTTCGCATAGAGTATGTGCCCTATTGCGATTATACATACATATGTTTGTGCATATACCATATGTATACATATGTACACCCACATGTATGTACATATTTGTGTCTGGCCACAAGTAAATATATATGTATGTCTGATGTGTGCACTTTTAGTGAGTACTTCAAAGTGTCAGCTAATTTCTTGTGGGATTTGCAACAAAGGCATTTCAGTAGCTCCGTCCTAGCATTGCCATTTCTAAGTACCATTGAGTTTTGAAATTTTCAGTCTTTGATACAGTGCAATTAACCCAGTATTTAAGTGGATACCAGCTGGTGAAAGACTTTAGCTTTCACACTCTTGGAAACTGTGTTTCAGTAAAACCAAAAAAGATTTTCAAGATCAAAGTAATCAACTTTTTATGCCAGAAAAAATAAGAGAAATTAGCTGTTTCGGTATGAAGAACAACTCACATACATATATTTCGTAGATAGTCCTTAAAAGTAGATGTGTAAGAATATAATTTTAGTTTTGTATTAACATAACCGGAATAGGTTGATTAACATAAATTTTGAAAATATGGCACCTCTGTTACAACATGCTTTCAAAATATTTTGGTGTTAATATGTACTATACTCGATGTAATATTTCAATTAACTAAGTTTAATTTTACGTTAAGAACAGGTAGAAACCCTCTTCAAAAATATTTTTGAGAAAAATCTGCATTTAATTTCTTTCGTTCGACATCTGCATTGTTATTTATGTTTCATTCAGCCTCTAATTAAACTAAACTAGAATTTAAAAAAAGCTTACTTTAACCGCTCTCGTCAAAAGTATTTTAGAAGTAAAAACTTTCCTAAACATCTCTCGTTTGACTCGCATATGAAAAAATTTTATTTAAATTAATAATTAAATTGATCTTTCATTTCTAAATAGCTGCCAACACTCGTCAAATATTTTCGAAAGAAAACTTTCTTAAACCGCTCTTGTTTGCCATCCATATTAATATATTTGATTTATTTATTGATTTAACATTCGGTAAAGGTGGCAACTCTCCGCAAAAAATTACCCGCATGCCAATGCAGTTTATAACGTGTCTGTGGGCGAAACTTCATTAAAATACGCCCAACCGTTTTAGCGCGAAAGAGCACCGAATATACACACTTACACACTCACTCACTCATGTGAAGCCAATTGCCAAAAAATCTTACCAGTTTATTTCATGCTAGTAACAGCACATATTTTAAACAGCAAGAAAATATGTACATTTCCCCAGCTTTAACAGTGTATTAAGGCAAGCAAAGTCAATAAAAATTCGTCACATCCATTTAAGTGACGCTTCTCTACTCTGAGTTTTTTCCAATATTTTCTTTCCATCTTTTATATCCGCTTTCAAATAACCAAAGCAATAACGCGATGGTAAATTCAAACTGTAAAGCTCCAGCTCTTCTCAGGCAAATAAAATGCACAGATAAATTTTATCTTCATCAACGCAAATGGAAAACAATGCGAAATAAAATAAGCAGCGAAAATAAAAGAAAGTCCAATGCCAACTTAAAGGCATTGGAAGGCAAGCGAGAGGAAAAATGATAGAAGTTAGTATTTGCGTGTACTAAATGGTTGAAGTTTCAAAGATATGCATATCATATATGATTAATACAAAAAATAATTTAAAAAATTCAGTGCAATTCAGTATAACAATATAACAGCACTTGTATGGAGCGATTTTCTAAGCGATACAGCATCGCTTTCATACAAATCGCCTGGGTAAATCAGTGTTGCCAACTCCAAAGTTCCGAAAATCCCATTGTTCTCTGAAAAGCGCCCTGTTTATCCAATTTTAAAATTCATAACCCCATTTGTTAATATTAAATATTAAAAGTCTATAAATATATATAAATATAAATATAATATACATAAAGATTATTTATAGCAGTCAGCTCCAGTTGCACAAGGACTTATTTATGTGTTTGTTTCTAAGACTATAAACACAGCTGTAATGCGACTATCTCTGATACAGTACTTTTTTTTATCAAGTAAACAAGATCTTTCTGCGTATTGAAGATAACAATGCAAAAAATAATAATCTAAAAATACGGCATATGTTTTTGAAGTGAAACTTCTTTAGCGGCGGTTAGTAGGTTGGGAGTAAATTGGCAAATTCAACGGACATTGCGCACGGAAATGGTGCAACGGAAATGATGCAACGAAAATGGTTGGGGCTGAAACAAGTGGTTTTAATTTAACAAAAACTAGCGAAGAAAAAACTAACTAATAACAAAAAAAAAAAGAAAGAGTGAGTACATACATAGATGAAGAAGAAGACAAAGGCAAAAGTAAAGATAAAAACAAAAACAAAGATGCGTAAAGATAAAGACAAAAATTATGACCAAGGTAAATTTAAACACTGTATATATATATATGTATAAGGGCAAGGGTGAAGGCGAATATGTAGATGAAGAAAATGATAAACATAAAGGTAAAAACAAAGGTAGGTAAATATTAGGAAAAAGATGAGGATGAGGATACCCATAAATGTAAAGATGAAAATAGAGGAAGGAAAATTAAAATAAAGGTATTTATAGGGATAGGGATAAAAGGATACATGTAGATGGAGACACAGAGACTCAATCTGTGAGCTATTTTGGGATTTTAGAGATTTTCGGGATTCTCGGGACTTATCGGTATAATAATCAATATTTTTTATCGATTTTGTTACCGATATTGTTATCGTATTTGCTATCGATATTTTTGGAAATTATCGATATTTTTATCGGTTTTGTAATCGATATTTTCAAACATTTTATTATTGTTATTGTTACTGGATTTGTTATCGATATTTTTATCGAACTTTTTATCGATATTTTTATCGATTTTATTATAGATACTGTTATCGATTTTGTTTTCAATTATTTAGCGATTTCGTTATCGATATTTTTATCCATTTTGTTATCGATGTTTTTATCAATTTTGTTATCGATATTTTATCGATTTTCTAGTCGATTTTGCTATCAATGTTATTAACGATTTTGTTATCGAAATTTTTATCGAATTTGTCGTCAATTTTGTTATCGATATTTTTATAGGTTTTGTTGTCGATATTTTGATGGATGGTACTATCGTTTTTTTAATGATAGATTATAAAAGTAAAAAATGAAGATAAAGAAAAACAGCATAACATAAATGTAGTTAGAACGAACAGGGGTAAAGGTAGAGACAAAGAAAATAACCTTAAGCAAAGGCAGATGTATGTATGTATGTATGTATGTTGGTTATGAGACAAAATAGATATGTAACACCAGTTTTACTTCTCCAGTGTGGCCCAGGCGCACTTACTTTTTTTAACATAACTTACAAATGCTTTAGCTTACCATTGTTTAAATAAGGGCCTTTTAATTTATATTCATATCAAATCATTTTTACTCACAAACTACTATATTTCCTTAGTAGTGACGAGTCCCACCCATAACAAAATACTGTCCCACCCGTCACTAGCAAAGCATAAAATGGACCTTGACATTCTATTAATTACACTCGAGAAAGCCGCTATGCACGAAATATTTTTACATATATACATAGTTTGTCGAAAATTGAGAAACGAATCCACCAACTCGGCAAACTCTTAGGAGAATGAAAATTTTCTGTGCAAATTATATAACCAAGTTTTATACTTTATTAGTTTCGTATTAAACTGATATCTTAATTTAGATGTTAACAGTTTGAAACTTGCCAAATTAAGGGTTAAAGAGAAATAACGTAAAGTTGAAGGAAATACGAGTTTAAGTGTCCCACCCGTCACCTTGGAATTCCCGATATATATTTTAATAAAGAGATGTAAAAATGACTGAACAGCAAAAAATATTAAATCACAAAATTTTATTTAGCTATAAATCCTATAATGATACACAATATCCCGCGCACCCTTTTATAGTGCGAAACTCCCAAAATTATGGGCGAGATCCCGCAAGTTGGCAACACTGGTGTAAATTGTGTTCCAATTTACTACAAGCTTAAAAATCGATAGCAAAGAAAAAATTCTGTAGAGTTAGAGAGATGGCACAAACAATGCTTTAAGGTTAAGTTGTATGGGCTAAATTTAGTTTACAAATGAATTTTATTTTAAACAACTTTTCTATGCACTAGAAGGTTAACAGTATACATTAGTATAAAAGAATAAACTAATACAACCGTATAAACTAATATAACAGTATTCTAGTATAACAGTATAACATTATTTAAGTATAACAGTTTAGTAATTTAACAATATAACAGTATCTCAATATAGAAGTGGGAAAGTAACACAGTATAACAGTACAACTATAAAAAATATCTTATAACAGTATAACAGTGTAAATGAGTATAGCAATACAACAGTATAACAGTACGATTGCATGCACAACAATACAAGATTGTGATATTATGAGAGAGTAACAGTATAAGGATATAACGGTATATCAGTATTAAGGAAAAATATTAGGTACAACAATCTGCAAATACAATAGTTCAAAAAAATTATAGGGTAACAGTGTAACAGTTTAATATCGTTAAGAAGTTATGCAGTGCTGATACTTTACTAAGTTCTTTAAAGCTCGCTAAACCTATATACATATTTACTATATATCTTCAAATTTTTAGGTATCAACACCAGCGGGTGAGTTTCAATTTTCCTCTGTACTAACCTCGATTCAGGTGATTGAAAGTAGAAAATAAAGTTTGCAAAATAAACGATTTGCTTTGTTGCAGCACCTTCATGTTTATGTTTCTTCTTAATACATTTTATATGTATCAGTAATTTTACTTTCTACATGAAACTGTTCTGTGTTCTTTTTTCAGCACAGCCATGTAAAGTAAATTTGCAATTTTATTGCTGACAGTCGCTCACGCCTACACCGCCTACGTCAACGCCTCCTTCACCACTAGCGCAAGCACTTCTTCTAGAGGAATGAGCACCAGTGTTGCCGTTTAGCCCTTTGGTGGCTAGATTTAGCTACCACATACTTTTTTTCGCCACTTAAATTTAAAATTGCCCCTAGCCCTTTTTTAGCCCTTTTTAGAATTTATTCATACTTGGCATGAAAAAGTGGTATATGCTTAATTTGCTTTTTTTTTGCATTTATGTAAGAGATGAATTTTTAAACTAAAAAAATATATACGTATATGTATTGTATGTTCCTTACGCTTTTATACATACATACTGTAAAAGTGTTGGGGCTGTTAACTTATCTGTTAACGATTTAACTATAGTTTAAAATAAATTTGTTTGTAAATTTGTTAAATGACCCATCAAGTCAATTAACCGGGTATGTTCTGTGAATAGTGGTGAAATTAGCTCAATTTTCTAAGTAAAAAGTATTTTGGCGGAAATTTCTTGCACTATATGAGTCAAAGCTGTATTTGTGGAACATTACGTTCACGATATTGCAGTTGTGAATTACAAAAAAAAAAAAAACAGTGTTAAACAAAATGCTAGAAAAACTATGAAATTTCGGCTCTAATCATTTCGATCTTCCCTCGATCTCATTTGTAAAGAAATTGATATTGTACCAGCATGCTAGTAAGTTATATGCTTCGAGCCTGATGGTACAATCACTTGATGGAACCAGCAAGCAGCTGGTACAAAAAGGTTTTTGGTTGGATAAAATATTAGCTTTTTTCCAAAGTTCATTGTTTTTATATACATACCATTGCTTATTGAAAATGTTTTCGTGTATACTTATATATGTATATGCAAGTAAAAAATTTTAGCTACCATTTTTAGCCACAACTACTTTTTTTAGCTCTTTTTTTGGCCTTTTTTTAAAGGAATTTGGCTACCACTAAAAAGTATGCGCGGCAACACTGCTGAGCACATCCAGTTTGAGTGTATCGCGTCAGAGTAGACAACGAAAAAGTTTTCACAAACACACGTACTCGTATTTAAAAGGAATGACCGCAGACGTCTGGCGCTGCGGAGCAAAGAGTTGAGTGTGTTTGGAATTTAGTTCGCGAATTTCGGTAATAAATATCTACATTTTGAATGTTAGGCCAGACGTACGCAAATGTTTATTTAAAAATACATTCAATGCGGATTAAAAGTATAGAAATCTATTGGCAGTTAAATTAAGCTTAACAGATGGAAATGTGGGAAAATATTTGTTTGCTCCAGAGCATTTTCGAAAGCATTTCTTTACTTTTGGTTAGTTTAATTGATTTTTAAAGGGCGACAGCAGGGCAAGAAACTTTATGGTCCCTGCAGCCGATTTTTTTTTTCGTAGAAGTAAACTGAATGTATTTCCTTTTTAAGATTTATACTTTTCAGATTGCCTTTTTAACCCTTTTTACTAACACATCTACAAAGGCTATTCCATCCACTCTTAAAAGACTGTCTTAATTAATTGTAGCCACCACTGTTACCTCATTTTTTCCCAACAAAATAGCAATAAAATTTGCGCTAATTGAACTGTCAAAGAGTATCAAGCAATCAGTCGTAATTTCCTGGCTATAGCAACTTGGGAAAAGTAGCAAGTGTTAACAAAATGGCACTAATTAAAATTTTTTACAACAAATTAGCTCAGAAAAAACAGCAAAAATAGGAGGAGAGTAGCGCAAGGCGTTTGCTTGCATGCTAACAGGATATTGGATAAAAAGTTTTGCATTGCAAGCCGGCAGGAAGATAGAAGAGAATTGAAGCGGAAAACCTGCAAAGAAATGTACGCTTAGATTAACTTTTTATACACAAAGTTTTCAATTAATGATTACCAGTTGTTGTTCGAACAAAGTTGAAAGAAACCTTTTTTTATAGAAAGTTGGGACAGGAATTAAAGCCATGCACTGGTGCTGATTCGTTAGATTAAATCTTACTATGCTATTTACACTTGGCCAAGGCTCTAGTCTCTTAATTTTTTAATAAGCTGATGTAACAGTATGAAGTGAAATCAGCGGAATTCGACGAGTTTTGAGACCAGTATGGATAGATAGATGGCAAAAAAAAATAATCGATTAATTGATCATGTTATTATTCACACGACAAAAAAATAATTGCAATTAATCGAATTTTTAAAAGCACTTTTTTACAGTGAGTATTCACAAAAACACTCTTAGATAAAAAATTTTTAATTCTCTTGTTAATTAGCCTTAAAAAAATAAAACGAATATTTTTAGCGGCGCTAATTATTTATTATTTAGCCAAGTTTGCAAAAAAAAAAAATTTTGATTAGCCGTTTGTTATTAAGCGGTTGCGTTTCCCGGTGACTGTGGCACAAGCTTTAGAAAAAAGGCGCTAAGCAGGCGCCGAGGTAAGTTCCCACTAAATAACAATATTTTTTCGAAAGTCCGTAAATTTTTGGGTAAACAGTTTTCACTACCTTCCAAGCGTCGTTGATATTCCGCTTTATTGTTATTTAAACAAAAACTCATTTCTTCTTGGCGTTGACCCAAATCATCATCTTTTCGTTTGTGGACAAGAGATTTATGAGATCGAACTGATTTTCTACTTATTCTAGGGACAATTTGTTATCCGTATCCATAAAATCGTCTGCGCATATTACTAAGGTTCACAAAAACTTCATTACATAACGCAGCTTTGAGATCAATTTTTTTTAACCTCGGGTGGAGTAAAGTTAATGCAGCTAGCAAAAAAGAAAATTCAATAGATTCTTAAACCCATGATAAAAACATTACAAGGTAAAATCATTGAGAGGCAGTCTGACGTTTGCCAACAATATAATTTTAAAATTCGAGCTCAGGCTCACACACACATTCTCATTTTTAATCTCAAACAACAACAATTGTGAACAATTTCATTTTTTTATTTTCAATTTTATATGATTTTAATATGTTTGCAAACGTCAGAAAAAAATCATGGCCGACGAATTGAGAGAATGGTTTTACCTTCTAATGTTTTTATCATGCTTAAACCCATAAACCCAATAAAAAGTACAAGTAATCACTCAAAATATTATCCAAACAACACTGTTACAACCATCTTAGACAAAGAAAACCGTTTGGGAAATGTCGGCAAGCCATCCAGATAGCTTATCTAAAGAGCTTTACCAATGACTATAGGCTTATTAGTCTAACATCGTTGCTTCAAACAATCCAGCGAAGGTCGATCGACGCATATGAGCGAATCTCCCGAGTTTGGTTTTTTTTCTTGGTGTCACTCCCTTGTCTCGGCAGAAAAAAAACGCTAAAGTATTTTTGCTTACATATATTTCAATCAATAGAGTTCCAGAAATGAGCACAATGAAAAATCAATGAACAGTGAATAATTTTGGCCTTAACAAATTTATTTAGGCGAAATGACTTATTTTTTCATTGCCACTCCAAAAATCATAATGGATTTTTTTAATAACTTTGGGAAGTTTTCAAATGAAATATTCTTATTGGAGGCAATGAGAGTTGGCTTCAAATAGAGAATATTTGTGAAGTTTCAAGAGTGTGCCACCAAATTAAAAAAAAGGCAGCATGCACAATATTTGTCGCAGCTGTTTTGTAATTTTTTAAATCTTACGAATTTTTCATTTTAGAACTTTAAGATACTTCAAATTGACGAAATACCAACCAATCTAAGGTAATACAATTAGTGTGCCACAAAATTAAAAAAATTACATTGATTATAAATTTCAATTTTACAATTTTTATTGGCACACTCGAAATTCATTCTGAAATTGTTATATGCATCATGGTACAATAATTACAGGAATTGTCTTCCCAGAGAGCGCATATTTTGATCTGCCTTATTTGAAATACATTATTGTTGCCCACACTAAAAGGTTTACTGCTAGGGAAAAGGGATATTTCCATACCCCATATACCATATATGTACACGTATATTTTTAAACAAACCTTCTTGCAGAGGACTTATTTAATTTGCAAAAGCCAAAAAAACACGTTTGCTTAGTAAATATATTCAAAATTTGTATAGCTTACTTCATTTCAAATGATTTTTCTTTTGTTTTGAAAGATTATAAAAATGGAATTAGGCGAAAACAAAAATCAAAGCCAAATAAAAGTACAAGAATCAACATTGAACTGCGTCAAAATGAAAATAAGGCTGCACGAATTTCGATGTGAAGCAAAAATACGAAACAAGCTCACATTGCAGATAACGAGTTTTTAGATTTTTGCCCACTTAGACGGCACTGTGGGTCGGGGCTTTCAACAATGTATGATGACGACGAGGGTTCGCACTTAGCTTTCGAAATGGATAAGCAGCACGCTGATGTGAAAAGTTGTCCTGCAGGCTTGGATTTGGGGCGCAAAAAAAGCTATAAAATCATTGCGATGTAACCGGATAAAGGGACGATTCAATCTCTATACCTACATAAAGCCAGGCTGCGATAAAGGCTCCATTATAATAAGGATATTCCTCCGGAGGTTAACAAAACGTTAAGTTTTTTGTTGGTGTACTAACAGCACAACAGTTTTTGCCTTCATATGCCTTTATGTTGCCTCTGCTCAATGGTAAAATTGGCAGGATGTGCGAAACAAATGAGGAGACTCTAAGAATTTCAAATCCTTAACCAATTGCGGAATAATTTCCTGAGTATATGATTTTTGTCAGTTTGGCTGTCAAAATGTTGCATGTGTAACAAATTCGTACAGTTTTTTCTTATTTACTTTCACATATCCTAAAATAACCTGCCTATCATAATTTGATAAATTTTTAAAATTACTTCCACATTAAAAACAGTATTGTTTGTGGTTGCATGATTGCATTACCTTGCCACAAAATAGCTACAGCAAGCACTTAAGAAAATTGCGAAAAATTTAAAGCAAATATGATTACTCGTATGTTAAAAAATCAAACAGCAGCGTAAAGTTTCTTCTACGGCGCAGAAAAAAAAAACAAAAACCAAATAAAAGTGAAATTGCAAACTAAAGCTGATGCAACAGTGCAACACAAAGTGTATGTGTGTGCAACATTGAATTAAATGCAACACTTGAAATTGAAAAAAGCAACAGTGTGAAAAATAAGAAGAAAGTTGCAACTATGCAAGGATACACGCACACACACACACACACTTACAGACATCCGCCTGCTTCAAGGCATCAAGCCGTGCGCACAAACTGCTAACAAAGTGGAAAATTTGTTGCAAGCTGCAGGTAAATCAAGTAATTTTTCGCGTAGCTTTCACACAAAAGCAAGTGAGTGAAATTTTTTATAGCTTCAAGAGTGTGCAAGCGCGTGATGTATTAAAAATCGCTGTATGCGACGAAGCTATGCGAGTAGTTTGCAAGAAATTTGCTGCAAAGTTAATATGCATACAACAATGTATTTTACTTCCTTTGCGGTTTTTACTAAAACTATTGCAGTCAAGTTTATGATTTTGTTGGTTGCCTTAACAAATTTATTTAGGCGAAAAAGTACCGAAATGACTTATTTTTTCATTGTCACTCCAAAAATCATAATGGATTTTTTTAATAACTTTGGGAAGTTTTCAAATGAAATATTCTTATTGGAGGAATGAGAGAGTACATATGTATATGTATCTGTGATAACAAGTGTTTGCCCAAAAGCGGTCAAAAAATAAAATGCGATGAGTGGGATAAAATTTTTCATTAGCATTCACGACATTCTTAGCAGCTTTAGAGCGTTGCCATGTCGCACCTATTATTTACACTGATATTGTTAAGCAATAAAAGTACTATATTAATAGACGCAGCACTGTTTCTTACTACCCAATTGTTCTCTCATTTATAGAAGAGTAAATACACTATAACTGGATTAAGAAATCGTATCAGATTTGTGTAGATCTAAGACGGTTGAGATGGTAAGCGTTCTAATGAGAAACAAATCACACAATTTCGAGTGGTACCACAAAACTTTTCGTTCTAATTACAATTTTATCGAGTAACAAAACCATAAAATTATCTCTTATAGTAACAATTTTGTATTGGAACATCTACCGCGCACAAAGGAGCGCAGAATTTTCTACAATTTTTCGCGCACAAACTCAATTAGTTGCCAAGTAGCAACAATTGCGGATGCTGAATAAAGACACTGAGTGGATAAGAGTATTCGCGTCAAGTAGACAATGAGCTGAAAATGTTCTTTCTGCAACCACTTGGCAGCGCTGCATTGTTGCAAATGCACACAAATGAAAACTAATTACAAAACAAGGATTGCAAATGGCATTCGTACGTGCCATAGAGAGAACTTTGTTGCAGCGGGTTGTATGTAAGTGGTCGGCGCTTAAGCTGTTGAATGGTGAAGAGACTTTTAGAGTCGTAGTGAACAATAACCGGTAGCTATTTATGTACATATGTAAGAGTATGTACATATATCAGTTAACACGTTGGCTGCCAGGGCATCACCGGTGATCACAACAAAAGTCGTTCCTTATATGCCAATGTATCACCGGTGATCCCCTTAGATTTTCGGTTCTATCACCCTAATGGAAAATGTGTTTAAAAAATACATTTACTTCAAAAGAAAAATTATTTTATTCCATAGTAATTCATTCAATGTTAACACAACAAAATTCAATAATGTAAAACAAAACATGTGTGCGAGACATAAATATGGAGATTGAGGACATTCTGAGCAATATGTGGCTACGAGTTTTGCCTTCTTTCTTGCAACCCCCGAGGTGCTTGAGTTTTAATATCGGCACTGGTGGTTCACTCCGTAAAAAAAGAGCAACACTTTCGAAATAACTGTAAATGTTCGCCAGTGATCACTATAGTAAAACACTATCAAACATGTCGTAAATATGATTGCTATTGTTGGTGTAACAATGACCCCCTGATTCTGAGCGGACAGGTATATTTTCGCTTCGCAACTGAGAGCAGTTTTCCTATGTGATCACCGGTGATACATTGGCATAAATGGATCGACTTTTGTTGTGATCACCGGCGATCCCCTGGCAGCCAACGTGTTAAACAAATTAAAAAGATGATGACTTGACTATGGTCGACTGCATTCGCAACGCTGCTCACACAATCTGATGAGGCTTCAATGGTTTAATTGAACCTCTGCTGTGTCATACATGCATAACGTACAAGTAAGTACTCGTATGTACATTAACGTGATCCAAACATGTAAAAAGGGTTTCTCGAAATTCATGGAACACTTTTTTATTTTGCTTGTGACGTTTTTAAGGTCTATCAGTACCTCTTACGTATACATTCGGTTAAATAATTTTATAATTCATAGAAACAGAAGGGAGAATTAGATTTGTAAGGAAATTTGATTACCTAATGATATATAAGCTGGCAGGTTGCTTCTCTAACTGATATTCGGGTTGAACTTGTACCAATCAGGACTGTAAATCGGTGTTTTTGAATATTTCGGCCAAAGTGGCTCCTAGAGGGTTAACAACTAAATTCGGCCTCCTCTTCCTTTTGATATGAGTTTCATGAAAACCAATGGGGATTATGTACCTCAAAAGTGTTCGACAAAAATCATGTTTGCGTATTAATATATAAGATATATGAGAACATATTGCATAGAATTGAATTTTCCATAACTCGACTTTGGACCCAGCTATTGGGTTCATTTCTCAGGGGAAGAAATCAAATGCCAAAAAGGCGAAAATCCAATGTTATTTAAATAGGAAATGTAACATGTTTCAGCAATGTTTAATTTCAAAATTAAGAGTCTTTTTGGGATTGGATATTTTCTTAAGGAAAAAACTAAAAATTCGTGGAGCAACAGCAAAAAATATTTTGGGAAATAAGGCCCACCCTAATATGAATGAACATATGAAAGAGAATTGAATGCAACAGTCCGGCAAACGTTGCATGGGACACGTTAGTTGTAACCACTTGCATCGCTTCTTTTTTGCTATACTATCACTTTTGTTGCGGTAATTAAAAATAGCAAACATCCTCTTATGGCATACACGTACATAAATATGTATGTATGTATATATGCCGCTCCGCAGACCCCCGTGTTGCTTTGTTTCTTCCTCGGATTTGCTCCTTTTATTCGCTCTTCATCTCATCACACATTTAGTCAGTTAGACTCGCCTGCGGAGCATATAACTGTTATACATATGTAACAGTTATGGTAATCAACGCCAACATTTGTGTTTACATATTAGCTTACTTATTTACTCAATTAAGAATACAGTTACACCTTTTCATGTAATACTGTCTTGCAACGCAGAGATATCTCATTTGTATATGGGTGTGTACCTTTCACTAGCACAGCAGCAATTAAGCTATCACATAGCACTTTCATTACTACTTTACTTAAATGTTTAAATGACGTTGATTACTAGTCTGGTTGGTGCGGGGCATTAGAAGAGCGTGAAAATAGCGCTATTTGTTGCATGCGGATTGTGTTAATGACATGGCTATCTAACAAGTCTTTGTAATAGGGGAGGCGCAATTGTATTATACAGATGCAACTTGCAAAAGTCAGTTCCCTGCTACAATATTAATTTGTATGTAAATAATTTCTCGTATTTTGAATTGCTTTTGTTATAGACATTGCTTAGCTGACCAAAGCGTTTTATTAATTTGTCAGGTACTTAGGTTTACTTTCATGGCTGCCATTTTTGTACCCAAGCCCACTTGTTGGAGGAAAAATAAGAAAAGAAATTAAAACGAATAGCTTGAAATGTTGGTAAGCAGGAATGCGGCTCGAAAATGTTTATAACCTCGGCTAGTTGAAGATGGTAATAAGTTCAAGAATACGCTTGAGATATGGTGGGAGCACCTATATATAGGGATGAAGCTCGAGGTCCTACACTCGACCTAGGCGAGGTGAGAATAAGAGTAAAGCGGCTTAAAAACAACAAAGCCCATGCAGCAGGCAGTTTGCCGACTGAGCTGTTAAGGAGAACTTGCTCTAACGAATACATGCCTGAAACGTGGATTCTCAGTGAGCTGCCAATTACCGCGGAATAAAGCTATTTAATATCGGTTATAAGTTCTTACCGCTGATATTGCGTAAAAGGCGGAAGACCTTCATGAACTGATTGCACCTTTTTAATGTGGCAAATCGAGACACACCAACTAGGAGCTGGCTGTAAGACACCAGGTTTAATATTCTTACGGTTGTGCTCGAAAGTAAACGGTTACCTCTCCAAACTTTTCCGGTTCGTCAATGCCCTCTCCACTATGAAATCCTTGGCAACCCTTTTCACCACCTCGATGAAAGAGGTCAGACTATAGCTGGGAATTCTCGTCGATGGCGAACCAATTCCGACTGTGAGCAACCGAAAAACTCCGCGTTAAATACCTTCGACAGTCTGCTCTCTTTCATGTCGCACACAAGTGCAATTGTCAGAAGAGTAAAGGTCCGCCACAATGTCCTCAAGTCTGTAGCTGGCAGCATATGGGGCAAAGACACAGAAACGTTGTTGGCAATATACAAGGCAATTGGCTGGCCGTCCGCCCCCCCCCCCCCCCCCCCCCCCCAAAATACGCCATGTACCCCAGCAGCGTACCGACAGCAGTGTTGCCAGTTTAGCCGGTTTCCAGGTAGATTTAGCCAATTTTGATAGCAAACAGCCTGAGCAAATTTGTTTTAGCCGGCAGCCGATTTGTTAGACGCTTTACAAAAAAAACAAAAAAATTGCCTGTTGTGGCCGATTTTAGTATAGGTCTTATTTTCTTAAAATTCAAATGCATAAGATTCCATTTTTACAAATATAGCGACACAAAAGGGCTAACCTTATCTCGGAGAAAATTTATATAAAATTTAAAGAAAATTTTATCAAATCTGAAGAGTCTTAAAGTACTGGACAGATTTCGATGATTTTTATTTATGCAAGTTTTTATTTTATTCTGCACGTTTTCACCAAAATTTTCAACTTTTTAATCAGCATCTTTAAAAGTTTAAAATTTTAGTACAATAAAGTCCAAATTTAAAGTAAAAAGCACATTCCGTTCAGTTTTGGCAATTTTTTTTTACGGTGTTCCGCATTTATTTTTTTTCCATATAAAAATATTGTCGAACATACTTTGTATGAAAGAATATGCGTAACACCGGCATACAAAAAAATACCAAAAATCAATGGTTAGTCCCAGCTACAATAAATTCACATCATATTATACTATAATAAATTGCATACCATAATTTTTCTAAAGTGCTGATTAAAAAGTTAAAATTTTTGGTGAAGTTTTGCAGAATTTTCATAATTTTTTCACAAATTTTGAAGTTTGGATTTGTATGGCGTTTGTTAGAAAATAATAAACATTAAATAAACTAGGGGAAAATATCCAAAACTTGCAAAAATTACGCGTCTAACTTTATATTTGGGTCACTGTATTTTTTCCAAAGGACGTAGCGGGGATTTTCTGCATGAAATTTTTTGTTATGAATGTCTGAAATTTAAGTGTGAAGTTTTATTCGCAACACTTAGCAAATAACGAAGTAAAGCAAAACTCTTTGGAAAGTCAAAAACTGTGAATAATTGTATCACGCATGTGCAGAGAATGAGCAGGGCATTAAAAACGAAAAAAAAATTCAAATATATGGACATCGAAACAAAATAAAATAGTTTAATTGTTAAAACCTTAAAAAGTGACCGGAGTTATAGACATAATTGAATGGCGCTTTCTTTTCTCGAAATAATTTCGCCCTTTTTTCCTAAGCCCTTTCACAGCTGTTCAATTCTCAAAATATTGCCCTCCGACTAAGCTAAAGTGCAATACTTTCTAGTATAGGCATTTCGCAGAGCAAAGAGTAACCTAATGCAAATGGCAAGAAGGCAAACTCTTTCAATAGAAAATAAAACGCCATAAGTTTGTAATTGATCTTTTTTTTGGTATTTAGGTAATAAAAATATAACGACAGTTTCCTTTGGTAAACCAAAATAAATTGTAATAAATTTACCAGTCTCTGTTTTTATGATTTATTTAATGAATTTACTAGTGTTTATACTTTTGATTTATTTAAATAAAAGATGTGAATTTCAGTGAAACATTTTAGCCGTTTTTTGGCCAATTTAGCCGGTCGCCCCAAAAAGTTCTGGCAACACTGACCGACAGGCCATAAATGGCATTCACAGGGATTCGATTTCAACTTACTCGAACTCCCGAACTGAATTCCGTTCTACGAACGCAGCCAGATTACGTGGACGAAACAAAACTTCGTCTGCCTCGGGATACTCGCACCACCACTGCCCAACTGTGATCTGGATAGTGCAGTAGATTACACTCCTAGCTGACTGCGATGAATGCAGGTTTACCCAGTGAATTTCCAGCATGCGGAGAGTAAACTCAAGACTCGACACACCTCCCCGCATGCCTTTTGAAGCCCACTCAACTAACACCCCTCTTCATTTGATCCAACCCAGTCGTAGTGGCATACTTCTTAGGCCGCTCGTTGGTTGAGCTTGATGACAGGGCTAAGTAAGCCACCTATAACAGCGTCATGTCTTAATTTGGTATTTCCGTAAATCCAATATGTTTAAGGTATGTAGATAATATTGGCATTGTCGGCCTAAGAGACGTTAGTGCAGCATTTTACAGCTTATTAAAAGAAGCTAAAGGGGTTAGCCGAGCAGTGATCGAGAAAAAGAGAAGGTACCTCGTGGGAACGAGGTACCCAAGACCTATGGCCCTATTCGCGTGGCTGGTGGGTACCGAAGAATTACGGTATTTCTTACGATACTTCTGTCATTTCGTACGATTTTCTGTCTTCCTCCGTAGGGACTTATTGTTTTATGCCGCCTCCGAGTGACAAATGGTTTTATTGGAAAGCTTTTTGCATGGCAGCAATACACTCTGGTTTGCCATCACCTGCCGAGGAGCGACGGCTGTTGGAAAAAAACTTTTTTTTAGTTGGCTCGGGTCAGGAATCGAATGCTGGAACCGCTGGTAGTGCGCACCTCTAACTCTTCGACCACCGCTGCCACCAAGTGAATATGTATAAGAATCTTAAAAACAATAAATTGTGTTAAAATTTTTTTTAAGTAGAAAATGTATGATACAACATAGCATTTAACATCAATTTTATTGCCTGAATGCTTTTAAAGATATGGTAAATTTGAGTTAAAATGTTTTTGTTTAAATAATTTAATATTACGGTCATTTTTACAAAGGCATCTCTTGCTTTTGAGCGATAGAAGGGTACGGTGAACCATGTAATATCATCAAAAAATACCGGCTTTCTCATTCAGATGTTGCAGGAAATCGAAGAGACCATAACACCGCCAAATTTACAAGACAGTATTTTCAATATACATACATCGTTGAAATTAACAACAAAATCTACACGTGCAGTCTGATTGAATGAAGCCATAATTCGTGAGTGAGTTTGTACAATCACTCACCAATATAAACACTAGGGTGCTTTTTTTGCGACTATTGTTTTTATTTTCACTCCAACCTCGAAATTTTGTGAAAAACACCTAAAAAACCCCAGAAAATTTGAACCCTTAATATTAACATTAAGTACTCGCCCAAGACGTGCAAAAATTTCACATATAAAATACAAGTAAACTTTAATTTTTTTTTTTTTCAAAACTCTACAACTCAAAGAATTTTTGTGGTATAACCATGGTCAATGATGGTTTTTATTCAAAATTGAATGTTCTACAAAAGTGTCCATTGCGGCGTAACTCTACTCCCATCAGCGAGTTAGTACGGGTAACTAAACCCAAAATTTTCGGGAAATTCCCGTTTTTTGCCCCTATCTCGTAAATAAGAAGAGGTACAAAAAAATGAAAACGACAAACTTGTTCGCCATTTAGTTTCCTACAAAAAAATTTTCAGAATACAAAATTGCTAATGTCGATATTTCTTGGGATATTGGGCTTTTAATTTGATCAACATTTTCCACAATTTAACTCAATAATCAATGAAAATTCCACACCCCCTCAACTTCAAAGCTCAATATCTCAAGAAATATCGATATTGACGATTTTGTGTTCTAAAATGTTTTTATAGCAAATTTAATTTCCTACAAATTTGTCTGTAGCTCTTGTTTTTTACGAGACAGGAGCCAAAAAACGAGAATTTCATAAAAAAATTGGGTTTAGTGACCCGTACTAACGCGCTGGTGGGAGTTAGGGTTACGCCACATTAGACACTTTTGTAGAGCATTCAATTCTGAGAAGCCGAAGATTATATCGTCGAATTCCTCTGAGCTGTTGAATTTTGAAAAAAAGTAAGTGCGCCTGGGCCACACTGGAGAAGTGAAATTTACGTTACATATCTATTTTATCTCATAAGCAATATACATACATATGTACATACATACATACATCTGCTTTTGCTTAAGGTTATATTTTTTGTCTTTTTTCTATCTAGATCCCTGCCTCTACCCCTGTTCATTCTAATTACATTTATGTTATTCTGTTTTACTTTATCTTAATTTTTATCTTTATATTCCATTGATAAGAAAATCGACATTAAATAAAATATCGATAACAAAACCGATAAAAATATCGATAACAAAATCGATGAAAAATTCGATAAAAATTTCGATAACAAAATCGACAATAATATCGGCAGCAAAATATTATAAACTCGATAAAAATATCTATAAAGATATCCATAACAAAATCGACAAAAATATCGATAATAAAATCGATAAAAATATTGATAGCAAAATTTATAGATATCGACAACAAAATCGAAAAGTATCGATAAAAATCGATAAATATCGATAAGAAAATCGATAACAAAATCGATAAAAATATCAATAGCAAAATCTATAATAAATATCGCTAACAAAATAGTTAGAAATATCGATTACAAAATCGATAATAAATTGGTAAAAATATAGATAACAAAATGGCTAACAATATCGATTATTATATCGATAAGTTCCGAAAATACCGATAGCAATATTGCTAACAATATCGATAACAAAACCGATAAAAATATCGATTATTTTATCGATAAGTCCCGGAAATCTCTAAAATCCCAAAATAGTTCCCAGATTGAGTCTATTGTGTCTCTCTCTATATCCTTTCCTCTTTAATTGCCTTTATTTTAATCTTTCTTCCCCTATCTTCATCTTTACTTTTATCGGTTTCCTCATCCTCCTCTTTGTCTTCACTTTTATGTTCATCATTTTCTTCATCTACATATTCGCCTTCACCTTTGCCCTTATATATATAAGTACAGTGTTTAAATTTACCTTGGTCTTCACTTTTGCCTTTATCTTTATGCCTCTTTGTTTTTGTTTTTACTTTTACCTTTGCCTATATCCTTTCCTTTATCTATGTACGTAGTCAACTTAACTTTCATTCTTGTATAGGTCTTTTTCTAAGTGTTATTCTTTTATTAGCATTTTTTTTTTTAAATGGTATTCCATATGCATACACACAAGAAGCACTAGCTTCAGCCCCAACCAATTCCGTTACACCATTTCCATTTCACCACTTCCGTTGCACCATTTCCGTGTGCAATTTCCGCTGAATTTGCCAATTTACTCCCAACCAACCAACCGCCGCTAAAGAAGTTTCAATTCAAAAAAAAATATCAAAGTTTACATGTATTTTTTATGCGAAGTCTTTGCAGGCCTTGGGAGAGTACTTATTAACATTAGTAGGGGCTCAAATTTTAAGGGAGTTTTTTTTAGGTGTTTTCCACAAAATTTCGAGGTAGGAGTGAAAAAAAGCAAAATTCGCAAAAGAAAACACCCTAATAAACACATACATATGTATTTTAAATTGAATCACTTGAAAATACCAAACATATGTAAATATGCATACAAATAGAATAATGCGAAATTAAAAGCCTGTTTTATTTTCAGTGTTAAAGTGATTTGTTATCGCTATAAAATCAATGAAATACTTTTATACATACCCACGTACATTCATATTCAGCATTTGTTTGTAAACACAAACTCATCAACGCATTTGTAATCATAAGTATTCATTGAATTACAATGACGTTAATTATGTGCTGCTAACATATAAGTACAGGCATATGTACATGAATACAGATGTGGGAAATTAAATATGCTTGCATCTGCCCAGCAACGACTTTTCGTTTCTTGAAAGGACTTATTTATGTATCAATGGAGTAACGCTTTCGCTTATCCATCCATTGCATTACATTTAATGCGATGGCAAGAAATTTCATATTTATTCGATTACCTCCAATGCCATGCACATGTTAAAATAATGCATTCTGTAAACAAAACGGTAATCGGTTACTCTAAAAAAGTGGTTCCCCAATCGAGAGTAACCGCTTACCATTTCGTTTACAGAATGCATTATTTTAACATGTGCATGTCATTTGAGTTAATCGAATACATCTAATGCAATGGATAAGCGAAAATTTGTATTGAGGCGACTTGTATTGCGTTACTCCATTGTTCAAAAATAAGACTTTCCCAAAAAATGAAAAGTCGTTGCTGGGTGTGCACAAACACATGTACATACATACGTGTGTACATAAATACATAAATATACTCAAGTAGCACACTGGTGCATAAATTGGTGTAAAGTTGTGAATTTTGGTACAATTAATCAGTTCTTTACCAAAATTCGTAAATTTACACCAATTTATATACCAGTGTGCTACTTGAGTAGTCTGTGTTTTGTCTGGTCATTGCTTAAAACTAAGGCGCCCCGCTGGTAGTAAGCAATATAAATACGCATTTTAGTAATAGCTTCTGTTCTATATGCATATACGAGTAAATATGTACACATAAGCAAATACAATAATGCCTACCTGCAAATATTTTCAACAAAATAAGTGATTTATATTAAATTTAGAAATGAAACAAACCAAGATTTCTAGTTTATATGTATGTATATATATTTAAACTTTTTTCTTATTGACATTAAAAATGTCTCGAAAGCTATGCAGTTGAATAGCAGATGCTGAGATGATTCTACCACACATCCGTCCAGTAGCTGCTGCAGTAGAGCTTTAAGGGGAAGTTAAACTTTGACCATGAACTCGGATTGGAAAATAGTGCTGCTTATTTAGTTTCAGGAGCTCCCTAGACCCCCATCGATTAATTCGTGGCCAAGAAGACCAAGCCACCTTTTTTTCTAAGGTCTTTGCCCAGCAGTCTCCGAGCTGACTTAAAGAAAACCGTCCAGACCTCTTTAAAAAAATTGTTTCTGAGGATTTTCCGCACCACTTTTAGCCTAGTGTAGCTGTTCCACCAAATATAATGAATGCGTTCAGAAAATGACCATGAAATAAATAGTGCGAATTAGCCCAGTGCGTTCCCAGACCAAGTTCCAAACAAAGTGCTAAAAGTGGCTATTAAGGAACAACTTCAGGTGTCTGCACAAACCATGAATATGTGTTTAGAATAGTAGTAGTAGTGGATAACGACGGCAAGTTAATCATCCGACAATTTGCGGAGTATGCTACACATGCACTAACAGTTAATTGGCCAGAATTCTTTCTAACGTTGGCGGCCCAAGAAGTAGTAAAAGGTGCGCTAATCTCTTCTACATGCAGCTGTGATATGGGCAGACTCGCTGAAAATACTCGCATACTCGGACTCGGGTCCAGCAAGTCGAAAACCCCATATATGTATATGAATTTTCAGGATTATTCAATGAATTGTTCCCTACTTGACTTCACGTGAGGGAGGCTAACACCTACAGGACCTACAGTTTTACGCTGACTCCGAACGGAGGTTGTATTTTTATGAGAAGATATTTTTGATGGCACAAATACACTCGGAGGTTTGCTATTGCCTGCAGAGAGGTGACTGCTTGCTATCACCAGAGATCGAGCCCATGTCCCGCGTTGTGATAGTACGCCCCTCTAACCATTCAGGCAAAACAGCATTGGCGAAAAATAAAGCACTGTTGTAAATGAACATTATGCTTTCTCATTACGCTTTGCAATATCCATTTACGAAGTTAGCCATACAGACAGTAGTGTTAATTGCAACAGAACTTCTATATCAGCATCTGTTCTTTAAAATCACTGTTGTTTACTAACACATTCTATTAACATTACTGTCATTCCACTGTTAAAAACGAAAATAGCCGATGTACTGTTAAACCTTAAAATAAGGGATAACAAAAATTCGATTCAACATATACAGATACTTTAAGTAACAGTTTCGTACTCATATAACATAGGCAACATTAGTTAAACATATGTACATTTTAGCATCTCCGCTTGTACGAATAATTTAAATTTTAATTTTCAATGTTAACTGGTCCATGTAGGTCCGGCATGCCCAGCGCTGGCAAGTGGAAAACAGTTATGTAAATGTTATTCTCAACCAACTGTAACTTAACATAGGACAAATCATTAACAAAATCGGTAGCAATCTAAAAAATGTTTGACAAATAAAATTTTCATATACATATGTACATATTTAGTAAACTCTTTCGAAAACTGTGAAATCATTTATTCAGTAAAATATTTTTCTCTAGAGTTGAAAGATTAAAGTATTACAGTAACTGCATTGAAATGGTTTATTAAACATACTAAACATATAAATAAAATTCCGGACACGGAATGTTTATAACCTGGTTTGAAATACCGATATGTTTCGAGAAGGGATGCCGCCGTTTTCAAGAGTTAAAATCAATTAGATAATAAGCTATTTAAAATGTTACAAAAAAGTGAGTGTTAAACGAAAGGGACTTAAAACGGCTTATTTCGAAAATATCAAAGAAAAGTGTGTTGCCAGCTGTTTAGTAATTCTAAATCGATTTAAATAAAATATCTCATAATTAAGTTTAAGTAATAGTTATTTCTTAAATATTTTTACGAGGGTTGCCAATAAAATATAATAATAAAATATCTCATAATTAAGTTTAAGTAATAGTTATTTCTTAAATATTTTTACGAGGGTTGCCAATAAAATATAATAATAAAATATCTCATAATTAGGTTTAAGTAATAGTTATTTCTTAAATATTTTTACGAGGGTTGCCATCTGTTCAAAAAGTTAAAATCAATTTAATTGTACATGTGGGTATCTATAAAAAAATACTTTATTTCTTTACTTATATTTTTGAAAAGGGTTGACATCTTTTTAGAAATAAAAAGTTAAAATAAATTTTTTGATGAGGGCATCAAAACGAAAAAGTTTTATTTCGAATTTAAAAGCAATTTATTTGCGAAGTTACATGAAATATTTTAAAATGTTAATTATTTAATTGAAATATTATATACATTATTTTGAAAGCAATTTATAAAAGAGTTCGATATTTTCAAAAATTATGAAAATCATATTTGTTCTAGAAAGCTTTCAAAGGAGCTTTTATGAAAGCTTAATTTAATTTTTTGTTCTTTATTCAACTTTATGTTAAATAAAGATGTTAATAATTCGATGAATCTCTAACGACTTTCTTGCATATAAATATTCCAGCATGGAATAAGGTGCCATAGCATAGTACATAGCACTGAACATACATATCTGCAACAACACGAAGGCCAGTTTGATAAAGCCGGTATGTTTTTCTTTCAGTCACGTTTCCAACTTTCTTTCACTGTACTACTTAAACTCCTTCCAGCTGGATTCGAGTGGCTTTTAATAAAGGGGTGTCCTATCCTCGAAACAATCTGTTGAAGTTTTTTACTTTTCTTAAAAGAATGTTTCCCTTTTTAAAAAGAAAATAAACCGTTCGCAACTACTCCGTTCGAAAACTTACTTTGAGAGGATTTTGGGGTCATACAAAATTTCGCTTTTGGTGAGTCCTAAAAACAGCAAAAACTAATTATTTTCTAATTGTTTATTTCAAAGTGTGGTATATCATTGTAAAGCTGTTTTTGAGTGCGAAAATTTAGGTGTTTGTTTTCAAACAACAAAAACGAATTATAATAAATTCCACTAAAAAATGCTTTTCTTATTTTCGTCTTCAAAGCAAAAAAATATGTTTTAATAGGTAGTTTCAAAGGTCATTTATCAAGTCAGCAAAAATTTCAATTACCACAATGACATACATAATTACGTCTGCCAAAACAAAAACATACATAATTTGTAAATAGGTAGGCGTACATACATACATACATATTTATTTATTTGTAAACCTTCAAAGCAAATGTAAACAATAATCACCAGGCTGACCAGAAAAAATTTAAAGTGCTACTCCATTTTTGCTAAAAACCATCCCCTCAAAATTTGATGCAAAAATTTAACATTTAGGTTTGAGTCTCCACTTCAAAAAATACTTAAAATGACTCGTCGTTCAAATCGTCCGCACGCTAAGTGCCTGGGTAAATTGAAGTTTTTTAAGGCCTAAGAATATATCTTGGAAGTCGTTAAAAACGCTGGGCTGGGTATTTTTTGATCTGACCCTTATATTTTGAGATATTACCAGAAAAACTTATGAGAATAAAACAAAATCGCAAATTGAATTGAAGGACGAGTAATTTAAGGTACTTGAGGTGGAGAATCAAAAGGTCCATTGGAGACCATTAAACGCTAATATTTTTGCACAAAATTTTAAGGGGGGGCCACTCTAATAATCACCATCTATAATTGCTTAATTTTACATACATATTTATGTATTTTCTCATACTTAAAAGGAAGCTGTAAACAGCTGGAAAAGCTCACAACACATAAATTTTTTGTTGACGCACCGCACGCTCGGTCTTTGATGTCACAACAGCAATGAGGAGAGTTTTGCTTTCATTGGCTATAACTCAGCATGTGATTGCTAATATGTAAGTCTGGAAACACAAATATACTACTCAAACAATCATATATACATAAATACATACATATTTAAGCACATAAACTTCAAAAGCCAGGTACATCAGCTGTGATTGCGCTATATTGGAAGCGGCATATGGTACTTTCCAAAGTTAAAAGCTTTAAATGCTGCCCAAAAAGCTACGCTACTTGGAAAAATTCATCAAGCTCCAGGTGCTTGCAGACTAAAGGCTTGTTGTTGATATAGTCAAACTTGCAGCTTTACATTTTGTTGTTCTTGCCATTTTTTAGTTATTTATTTATTTATTTACATATATTATACGTACTTATACCTCGTTGTAGTTGTTGCTACCGGCGCTGCCATTGACAGCAAAATCAGCTGTTGGCCAGACAATATTTAAACTAACAGCGAGCGCATGTGTCGGCTACATAGGTTTTACTCGCTGCTTTTGCCGACTATCCACCTACAAACATATGTATTTGCTCGCTGCCGCCTTTATTCACTGTCTCTGTGATTATTGTTCCCTCAACATACACTTTGTTATGCTCCACTCGATTTGCATTGTAGCAAATAAGTAGTACTTATGTAGTTCGCATTTGCTTGCTCCCATTTACTCGTTACTTTCCCTCGCAATTTCTTGCCACCAATTTCGCTGTTGTACATACTTCCTCTTTGGCTGCCTTGCTTTTCAGTTGTTCGTCCGTTTGTATTTGCGGCTTTCGCGCCTTTGGCCCAAATCAGTCGTTTGCTAACAACACAACTTGCCCAACGTGGCCTAGAAAAGCGGTGAAAAGCTCTCTGGTTTCAATAGACTAAATACAAGAGGTAGCTGATTAGACTGTGCGCGCGCGCTCACAGGCCTTAGATGGTAGTTAATTAATTTATTGGCAATAAAAGAAAATTAATCGTCGCTTGTGCGTGGCTGTTAAACAAATAGTTTGTGTTTCTTATATGCGGCAAATGGAAATAATGAGAGAATTTATTTCGTGATGAAGGAATTTAGGCGATTACGATTTATTCAGTGGAAATGAGTTTAAAAGATTATAGTTAATAATTATAATGTACATACGCTACACATATGCAAGTAGTATATAAGTAAGTAATTAATAACGAGAAACTAGATTTAAAAAAAAATTAATAAATTTGTAATGTTCAGAAACAAACAAGTGACTGGAACTATAAGGAAATTGGATACAGAGATAAGAAAATAAATCTAGTTTTAATCAAATTTAAAGTAGTACATGTCTACCATTGGATACTTACTGCATAGCGGCAAAAAAAATATGGATAATTTTTCAGAAGTGTCCGTGCCAAAGTTAATTAAAAGCGCTAAAATAAGTTATTTCAAAAAAACAAAAACAAACCATTTAAAAGTGGTAATAAGTGAGAAATAAAGCAACCATATTTTTGATTACCGGTTAAAATTTAAAAAATGAAAACCAACTATTTAAGCAAAAGAAAATAATTTACTCTAAATGAAAAAAAAAATTATATTGGATTCATTACTGAAAAAGTTAAAACTTCTTGCATGGAAAAAATTGTGAAAAAATTGCGAAAATTGGACTATTTGGTAATTGATACTCATCAGCAAAATTTTTTTAAACGAAACACCGAAACTGCAATCGAATTTTCAGTTGCCACTGAAACTTAAAAAAATGTGAGTATATTAAATATTTTTAAAAATTTAACCATAAATTGGGCGAGAATATGTGCATATATTGGGTTATATGAAAATTCTGTGCGAATTCTAGTCACTATGGTGCACTATGGGTAATTTGACCCATTTTCGTAGCCAAAAATTAATTATGCCTAAACAAGTAAATAGTTTATTTAAAAAAGCATAACTTTTTTATTTTTGACACACCATTTCCCAAATATTTCCAAAAAAAAAAATCTTTACCCTTGATGACCGATGCGTCAATAAAAGTACAGCTTACTATTTAGCAAAAACCATGAGAGTAAAAATTTCAAACTTTGCACAAGATTTATGAAAATTTGACGAATTTCAGCACATGTTCATCAAAATTTCACATTTTTCTTCAGAAAATTTAAAAATTCCGGGTATGCAATTTTGTAGTCCATTTATTTTAATACAAAAAAGTGGATTAGGTTTGAAGTAGCTAGGACTTATCGTAGAATTTTTTATTTTTTTGCTAAGGTGTTGTGCATTTTCCTACATTTAAAAAAAACAAAATTGCCGAACATACTTTGTATGGCACAAAATGCATGGCCCAGTCAGCAAACAAAAAAAAATCAAGTCTTACGTACTTCAAACTTTCACTTTGTTTTAACAGGGTACAAAACCGGATACTTAGAATTATTAAATTTTCTGAACAAAAAGCTTTAAATTTTTCTAAATACTTTTTACAATTCGTGGATTTTTTATAACTTTTACTAAATTTTAATAGACTTCAAAACTGATTAGCAAGTTTGGAATTTCGATGAAACTTTCTGATATTTCCTATTTTTCGTACAAAGTTTGAAGCAAACAAAAGCAAAACAGCCAAAACTTGTTAAAATGTCGCGGCCCTATTTATTTTACCGCCACTGTAGTGGTCTTAAAGCATATACATCTGGCAACACTTATTCAGTTGCATCAAAGTGACGTACATTTGAAAGGACACATTTCGGGCCACAATTTAAGCAAAGGCAATTCTGTAATTCGTCGCTCGTGCAAAAAGTTATATTGATTTGAAAGTCGCTGAAATATCAGAAGAACTGCGCTATGTGATAATTTTTTTTACTATAAAACGCGTCAAAAACATCCCGAGAAATTTTTAAATTCTACGGGGAAAATGCTGAACTCCGGATCCAGGAATGATTTTCACAATTCCGTTGCAGAAATTTTGATGTCAAAAGTGCACAGTCACTGGAAAAGTTGAGCAAGATCGACATGCAAGCTTTCAGGAGATATCCAAGGCACTAAACATCAACCACATGACAGTTTTAAATCATCTAAAGAGAGTGGGCTACTCAAAGAAGCTCGATGTTTGGGTGCAGCATGAATTGACGCAAGGAAACTTGATTGACAGGGAATCATTACGAGCGATAAGAAATGCATTTAATGCGAGAATACGTAATGCAAGAGATCAAGGTCAAAAACCGATAACCCACCACAAACGACTCCAAAGCCAACTAAGGTTAGATTGAGTGTTTGCTGGGATTTTAAGGGAATCGGAAGGGACTTGTCTATTATGAGCTGTTACAACGTGGCAAAACGATCAATTTGGTCCTCTACTGTACACAGCTTGACCGTTTGGACGAAGCAACGTAGAAAGAGCGACACGAATTGGCGAACAGAAAATGAGTTATATTCCATCAGGAAAATCCCGGTGTTACACTTTTTTGCTGACTCGGAACAAATTGACGGAGCTTGGTGCCGTAGGTTTAATGCATCCACCATAAAGCCCGAAAATTGCACCATCTGATTTCTATCGGTCTGGGTATCGGGAAAACTCTATTGATGGTCGAAAATTAGCCGACCGATGGGCCGCTGAAAATCACTAAGCCAAAGTTTTCGCCGATAATTTACAGAAGTTTTACACCGATGGGATAATGCAGTTTTCGGGTAGCAAAAAAAATCTTGATAATAATGGCCAATATTTACTTGATTGAAATTGAATAAATTTTTT
>NW_023458559.1:33421306-33464013 GCF_013731165.1 Rhagoletis pomonella
AAAAACCGCAACGGCACAGGCGCCCAGTGCACACAAACCGCTAATTCAGACAGTCAAGTGATTTTAAGTCCTTTGCGCCTACTTCTTGCACTCCTTCATCAATTACAACAGCTTTGTGGCGTGCCGCCGCTCACCTTGAACTGCCATTGACAAACTGCAGTCACCGCTATTCGCCGCTTACCACCGACCGACTATCTGCTCATTTACAGCAACATCGGTGTTTATTACCGTTGCAGCTGGCACCGCAGAGTCATCAACGGTGGTGTTGTTGTCATCGCCCAAGCAAACTACCACCCATCAGCGCCAAAAAAAAACACCTTTAAAAGGCGAGACGAAACCTGTTGGCAATGCTTGACTACATACTTCGAGTAGAGGTAAGTGGTAAAGTAAGGGTATACAAAAGAAATAAAAATACGCTTGAAAGTTAAATGTTTATTTAAACGCGCAAGAGTTTACATGAAAATTACGAGCAGTAGCGCCAGCGCCAGCGCGAGCGTGAACGTGTTTAAGTGTAAATTCCTTTGCTATGCATTCAACACTTTCGCTTACTTTGGTATTTCGCCTTTGACGCTGACAGAGCGTGAAATTACAGCCACACCTGGTATCGCCAGTTAGGCCATTGCCATTACTAAGGCGATGGCTATTTATACATACATAGACACGAGCACGACCACGGCCACTGTCATTGCCAATGTCAATTTGTTGCTATGCATTCATATTCCTTGCCATGATGGCTACGAGTTTGATAGAACTGCTGTCACTTCAGCGAAAAAGAAACACTTTAAATATCGAAAAAAGAAATTTGCTTAAAATGCTAAATAGCGTTTTTGGAGATTTTTGAGAGCATTAATAGAAAATAGGATAATATGGTTTATGGTTTTTAAGCTGTGATATACGAAATGCAGAAAATGGGAAAAATTGTATGTATGTACATAATTACCAAAATCTTCCACCAGGGAAATTTTATTTTTCAGTGCAGAATTAATACGCTAAAATAAAAAGCAGTCATTCTTACTTCTCGTACAATTTGGTAATCTGAAAACGCATAAGGAACTTTATCCAGCAGCAGTAGCGTAGCCAAAATACTTGTACCAGCAAGCAGCCTTCCAAATTGAATTCAAAGTTTTTAAGTATAGAAATATTTAGTATTTTCGTTGCAAGAAGCAATTTAAACTTTCCACGGTCAGCTTCTCGCGTATCTTAATCTTTAAACAAAGCCAAAATTCAATTAATCGATAACCATATAAAGATTCTTCTTCGATGTTTTGCCCTATAACTTCATGCATGTCTTCTGTTGGTGACAAAGGTAAATTTGTTCCAACGTTGCTTTTTGTTATCAAGAGGACCGACTGTAATCTAAAAGTTTATTCTCTTTATCTGCATCCACTCTTTTGGATGATGCTGGGGTAGATGGTTGAGTTTAATCCTCCAATATCTTGATTTATATGCGCAGGTTTTCATATTGGCAGTTAAATGCATTTTCAATTCCGAATCTTAGGTCTTTATTTTCTTTATAATGCGACTTTGAACATCTGCGACTCGAACAGATCTATGATCCCTGATTAACAACGGAAGTGAGTTAAGGAGCAAATGAGTCACACACACGATTTTCTTGTTCCCATTTCGGATTATAGCCAATGAATTTTCAAATTTACATCGACCTAAAGTGTGAATCTCTTCTCTTTCTACTCCTTTTCTTCAATTGCTTTTCGGTAATCTTTTCATTGGTACGTGGATGATCAATGCGGAAGACCTCGGTACCGGTAGTTTCTTGGCTTTAACCATTTTTATTCAATACAACTTCTTTTTCTGATACCAGTGTACGAAATTAGGAAGCATGACTATCTTAGCCTGCTTATACATATAAAACAGTTCATCCAGCACCCCATTCAGTAGCAAGCTCTCCATATAGGTGCCACTCATGGTCTCAATGAACGGTGAGCTTTAAGCTTGCATTTTTGATGTACATGCCGTCAACGAATCGACAGTGGGATTGCCAGCTACCTGGTTACCCTCTTGCCAGCTACCTGGTTACCCTTGGAGTTCGCTTAACCACGAGGAAAGGGATGGAGGGAGGATTTCATTTCATACCTACTTTCATGGGTACAGTCGACTAAGCCATGTAAATTTAAAACATCCGAGTACTCCAATATTTCAAGCTGAGGACGCTAATTTACTCCAAGTTAATAGTCACAACAATCTCTTAACAATAAATAAGACTGATATAGACTGTTAGGAATTGGGCGTGGCACTGCCCACTTTGTGACTACAAGGTGTATCTCGGTAACCACTTTATGGATTTCTACCACACTTGCTTAAATTATTTAATTCAGCATATTAGCGAAAAAGTTTGAAATGGGAAAAAACCTCCTGCTAATCATGAGCCGGGTATATAAAGTTCAGTTTCGCCCGAACTTATACTTCTTTACTTGTTTATTTAAAAATCAAAGGAAAATAGAAGTCGCTCAAAGCGCTCAAAGTTTTCCATGTATTTTACAAGAACTCTATTTAAGTTCAGGGGATTCCCAATAAAAATACCCAATTATTTATTTAACCAGTAAGTAAGGCACTCCTCTTGTATGGCTCCGATCTGCTACTACCAAATTCTTCCGCCTCGAATACTTTCAGGGCTGGAGCGTTCGCGTCCATTCGAAATTCGCACAGATATTTTAGCTAATTTAACAATTGTTGCATTGGACGGTCATCACCTGAATGTTTCAAACAAAAAAAGTCTCATGTACTTATCTTCTATGAAATAAATTAGCATGCTGACTATTTTTATGTGCTGCTGGTGCTGCTGCTGCTGCTCTTTAATCAAGCACTGCCAACAGACAATGAAATGAGATATACACATGCTTATACAAAAAAAACTACTACTACTATTGGCTTTATCTACAAAGCTAACTAAAACCATCACACATATTCCAACCACATTTCAGCCATTAATTTAGAATTTATGGGCGAATTCCCAAAAATTAGAAAAACTACATACAACAGGTAGAGCCATAAAGCTGCAAGCGAATTTACAGGCGTGACGTGGCCTTAATAGCGGTTGCGTAGATAGAAGTTGCGTATTTTAAATGGCAATTTTTAGTTGGCAAAGCAGAGTTAGCGCAAAATTCTGATACGACAGAAGGAGCAGAACAGAAGGCACCACATTGCACGCGTATGTACGCCAGGGCGTATGAGTGATACCGCTTTTAATTACGAGCACAATGACTGAGATCTGCTTTGTTGAGTTTATATGTAGGAATTTGTGTTAAAAGCAAAAAAAAAGGCGACTCACACATGCACATAATACAAATGCACACATGTATGTATACACAGATATACATGCACGCACGTATTTATTTTATTTAGTTAGCTGCCGTACTGAGAATGCATTCACGCATGCGCTTGGTACCATATTGTTGCACTAATATTGCATTGTTTGTTTCACTACACATTTAACGATGTCACCCTGTTCACTGCCCCGCATACCCCATATGCCACCCTATCTTAATTCACTTGACTTTTTTGCCACTGACCCGGTGTTGCTTGCTGCTTTCACTTTTGCTTTCCCATTGTGTATTTTTGTAGGTCACTTGCCACCAAGGAAATAATGCGGCAGCTAACTTGCCCTGTTATATACACATGTACGTAACGTTTTCTATCATTTAGCAGCAGCGTGGTAAGTTTAACAAGGTGCAGCTGGTTTCACAGAATGTCTAGATTGCACATTAGTTTAGTTAGTTATAAAATGTTTAAGGTTCTTGAAAATTCTTTGGATTTCTCTTCATTACGAAGTCATTGGAAGCACTAACTTTTTTATCAAAAACAAATCAGTACAAAGTGCGTTTACAGTCTCCATTATAGCTGAGACGTCATCCCGGCAGACACTACAGCAGTCGAAATTAATGGCTCAGTGCAGGGCTCCACCGTTCATTCTGTGAAAATTATTATACTACCGGGGAACCGGACAACGGTCTGTATAACCCAGTAGAAAGCTATACTTCTCCTGAATCGGAGTGTCTTCGTTAATGCAGATCATATTAATCCTCTGTACTTTGCTTAGAGGTTTTGTCCAAGGCCATAATAAAATTCCGTAAAGGAAAATCCGTCTGACCACCGCTGTATAAATCCAGCGGCATATACTCGGGCTCAACCCGCATTATTACCAATGTCCCTCTTGCATTTAGGGCCGCAGACGTCTGCCTTGTCCTTTCAGCTTAGTTTTCTGTCGAGAATGATGTAAAAAATTTCACTTTATACGTAAAGCTTAAGAGTCGCGCGTTTAGTTCACCAGGCTGTGCAGCGCGGTCTCCATGGTCTTGTCTTCAGATAGGCATGCTGATTCGATTTGCATCTGAAGCCTTGCCGGCTTTTTGAATAATGACAACGGAGACAGATCTATATGCCGCCGGTATGTAACTTAGCTTAAAACAGGCCATAAAGATGTTCATTAGCCAATTAAGAGGCGTTTCAAGTGTCGCAGCCAGTTGTGCGGGTATAATCCCATTCGGCCTCGCCGCTCAATAGGGCTTGAAGCTTTGTGTCGCCCAAGCAATTCTCTCCCTCGTGACAGGCACGTTCACTAACCTGCCCGAAGAACGGCGTAGAGAGACACCTGTCTGCGAACTCTCTGGGAAGTTTGTGTCCAGGAGTAGTTCTACCCTTTCCATTCCCATTACTTGCACTATTCAAAAAGTGTGGAATAAAGTACACACAATTGCATAAACAAAACCTATTATCGCAGACACAACTATGATTAACTAAATTTATTTATGCTGCTCTAATTAAAAGTTTTTTTTTCGTTTAACTTTCCGCGGCCATATATAGTATTTGCTAGTAAAGTTCTTGAGTGTAGGGTTGATTCTTTTATTAAAAATGTAACAATTGCATTATGAGAAACCATGCATATAATTAACTTTTTAAAGCAAAAAAAAAAAGATGCATATGAGTCCGCACACGTTTGTTGGTTTTTGGCTGAGCAATATTTTTAACCACAAGCCACTTTTTTCACTGCCATCAACGGAAGTTCGTTCGCGGCAGGATATGGTTATTAAATATACATGCATGTGTAGTTACTTTATACTTTGTCTACTTGTCTGTGTTTACTTACATGCACTCGTAACTTGTTCCCATTTATTAGCTGCATGATTAAAATTCTGCACTCAGCTGGTAGGCACTTCACTGGCGTTTAAAAGCAATTTACGAGTATGCATTAAGTATGCAGACTTTTAGTATGACTTAAGGCACTGGCTTATTATTCTTTGAAAGACGCCAATGTAAGCAACTTCTGATCACCACACCCCCTCTTCAACTATGTACTTCATGCACTTCAATTACGCGACAGACAATGACTTAAGTGTTTATTTAAGCGGCCTTTATTATGTTTGCAGACAGGCTGCCATATTTAAGGGAGTTGTTACGAGTAAATGCAGTATGTTATGTTAAGCGGCAATGGAATTGTTTAAGCGACTTATGCATTTCCCGCATAAACCAAGTGCAGCGAACAAACATACGCACTTGTGTTTAAAAGTAATTCGCTCGTTCTTAATTGCGTATGCATCTTTTATGTACTTCTCAACTGCCGCAGTACAAAGCCTACTAAAGTATTTAATTGCTGTCATCCCAAATAACTTTTGTAGTTGTTGTTTCCGAAAAAAAATAAAACCCTTATGTTCAGCTCAGTCATATCTATCGACCCCAATATTTATTTATTTTTATTTGAGAATCGGAGCTATTCTACATTTGTTCCAAAATTTTAATTCATAGTCACGCCAAAATGTCAAATGAGCACATACGTCAAACCGAAATGTCACGCAACATAAATCTTGGAATTTGAGTTAGCTTTTTACGCACGCCGATCATTTTCGGTTGGTCCCATACAAGTTGTATGTGCATGAGAACTTTTTGACAGTAAACTGCCGGCGTGCATGAAAATTAGGTTGGCCTGTTAATCATGGTCATTTACATCCAGGAATATTTCTTAATATTATGGATTACAAAAATATATAACTACCTGTGCATAATATGAGTTAAAAAACCATGGATGACGCAATTTTTCAATGATCTTCTTTACAAAAGTTACACTAACAGGGCAATTCTGGCGGAAATAATAAAAAAGTCTTTCATATGAAAATAAAAGACTCGGCGTGAAAAGTTATTTAGAGAGAAAGTATATGCATATCATTTAGTTATGTATATGTGGGCGGTATCACGCCCATTTTCCGAAATTCCCTAATAATGTTACTTCTTCTCAAAGGATTGTTGTTAGTATAAATTTTGAGTAAATTAGTGTCCTTAAATTTCGAAATATTGCAAGCATTCCCGAAATTTACCGCTATATGCCAAGTGAGCGTATTTTAGTCTGATTTCAATAATTTTCAACGTTTTGCTTTTATGTGACAAGCACAATAACCACACCGAGTTTGGGGCAAACTGAACGAACGGTTACCGAGATACATATATGTGGTCAAAAGTAAGCTTGGCTACGCCTATTTTCCAAAAATTTTTAATATGCCTAATTTTACCTGCTCAATTGATTTTTTTCATTTTGAGCATTTATGGCTGTTACAAACAACCATTTTGTGAACAAAGTTCAAAAGGGCGCTCGGGTATAAACATACCAAATTTTAAATTCCTAAGATGGTGGCAACCCTTGTAAAAAATTTTTTTAAAACAAATACGCCCTTTTCAGAGGTGCTCGTTTGATACCCATATTAAAATATTTTATTAACTTGTTAGTTAAATTTCGAGTTTCTAGATAGATGGCAGCTACCCAATTTTTTTTTTACTTTTAAAACCTGGCAACTCTCCTAAAAAACATCCTCTGTATTAATCCAGGTTATGACCCATATTTGTGCCAATTTTTACTGAAATCCGTTCAGCCGTTTTAGCGTGAGGGAGCAACAAACATATCACCTCACTTACTCACCCACTCGTACCCCTAAAACGGACCGTTCAACATTATTGAATTCCATCCTTACTTCTCTTAGGCAACATGTACTTCAGATGTGAAAGAAGTGAATTTGAACAGATAAATTGACTACTAGCTTTGAGTACAATCAATAAGTAGAACTATGCTAGCTAAGTACTCGCCAACTGAAACAAAAAAACAGCATTCATAAAATAATGACAAAATTATGCCGCGCCATCGCCATCAGCAACGCAAAACAATTACGTGCTCCCTTGACGCCGATAAGTAGCGCGACTAAATGCATTTTTTATGTAGCGTCCAACTGTCGACCAGCCGTCTAGCTCCAACATATTCCACGCTATTCAAATCCATAGAGCAAAACAATAAATGGACATAGCAGCAGACAATAAGGAATTTAAATAAATTTCTACAGCAAATCGAAGGAAAAAGAGATGCGCGTGCATTGGCTTCAGCAAAAAAAAAATTGCTCTGGGGAAAAGTGTGGGTAATTCGCTTGGCATATACATACTTACTTGCTATTGTTTGTATTTGTCCAATTCGAATGCGAATACGAATTTAAAGCTACGAATTATCTTTGCAATCTTTTTGTAGAGATGCCTTCGGGAACAAAAGCTGCAGAATTGATAGAAATTGAAAGACAACTGGAATGGGTTGGCAAAAAAAAAGAGCGGCAGCAAATAAAAATTGTGACTGCCAGCGGAAGACAAACAGACACTGCGCGAAGCATTAAATTATACTAACTGAATTTTTCAAGTAAATCCCCTATTTTTTCTCAATTCCTTTTCGTGTTTTCTTGAGATGATTGTAAAATGTTGCTTTTGGTTTTTGTTTACGGCAAACAGATTTGCAAAACAATACATTTTATATTCAAATTTGTGCGAGTGAAATTTTTTCGCAAATAGCTGATCTTATTTAAATAAGCAAATGCTTATATAAACAAAGACAAATATGCGTGTGTATAAAATACTGGTAAATAAGGAAAAATTTTCTCTATATGATTACACATTGCTACAAAAAAAAAATAATGAAGTATATACAGCTCGCGACAGAACGATAGAACCTCAACATTTTGAACAGATTTGACTATTTGTCTTTTATTTTTTTAATGTTCATTAGTTTTATATAAAAGCATAGCTATTTATCTAACAAACACCATATAAATCCAAATTACAGACTTTGTACAAAAATTACAAAAATTCCACAAATTTTTCATCCCAATTCCAAGTCTTTTTATTTAAATTTCTAAATTAATTTTTGGTATGCTGTTTTGTAGCAGATTTGAGTTTGCTAAGAAACTGCGAAATTCGAATTAAAATACTTGAAACTCGAACTAAAAGTTTGAAATTTGGACTTATACGGTTTTTGTTAGATAAGGAGCTGAAATTTAATAAGAAATTAACGAATCTTAAAAAAAGCAAAACTGGTAAAAATGCGGATGCGCTATCTTTTGTCGCGGGCTGTATAATACACAGGGCTGTATATGTACTGGGAACTTATGCAAATTTTCATGCAGGTCTTGCCGAGTAAAACAAGATTCGATATATGAAATGGAACCAACATTTATTGAAAGATGAACCAAGCAGAAAAGCTTGGGTGTTAACCTAGACAAAATTACCTGATTCTCTTTACCAGGAAGTACAAAATTCCCAACTTGCAGTATGGGAAACCGAAAAATATTTTTGGGCCTAGTACTGGACAAAATGCTGAACGCTCTCTAACTGCCATTTTTAATTAACTAACATGAACTTCTCCAAATAAAGGTTAAAAATACCGTTTGTGGCTTTAATTGAATGTTACGAAAAAATTGCTATGAGGCTCCGAAGACAAGAATTATTTTTGAATTCAATTTGTACATAAACTACTTACAATGCAGCTAAAAGGGTAAACTTCAATCACTAAATGGAATAAAATCTCCTTAAACTCTGACCTATTACTACATACGCTGTTCGGAATTCGTGTGCGCAATTGATTAATCCCAGTTTTTCTCACCAAAGCTGAGCAAATGAAGAAGAAATGCTCGAATATTCCTTCCTCCTATTCATCTCTGCATTATTCATGGGAGAATAGTCAATGACCGGCACATGGTCAATGATACAAGCTATGACCATCGAAATGTCCTCTCTGGAGAGGATGAGCAGTATCCAGTTATTCCACAAGTGGCCTCTTCTAACCAAGATTTGTTGGCCTCTTGAATCCTATGTCAATTTTAATCCCTAACGAGGGACAAAGGGACTATTCATTTGAGCTGCTTTTAAACACCGACACGAAAACAAAGGGATGAATCAATAAGCGAAGAATACCTTAATTGCTCGTTTATTGGTCCAAATGGGTGAATAATAGGGTGATTCAAAATATGTAAAGTCGGAATTTAATTGCTCTCACCCCCTAGGGTTGTTCTATATCGAAAATATATACCCATATTTTTTATATTTGATATCGAAAAATATATAGCGGCTGCTCAAAGTGCTCAAAGATTTCCTTGTATTTATTTTACATGGGGAACAAATCAACTTTTCGCAAAAATGGTATAGAATTCTTGAAAATCAATGTTATTCGATCGGAAAACTCTAGTTTCCTAGGGGTATATTTTTTCGGTATAAAACAATGCTAGGGGGTGAAGACATAAAAATTCCGACTTTACTTTTTGACATGCATTTTTGGTCCACCCTAGTGAACAAGTCTTTACCCTTTTATTCCTCGATTTTGGTATTAATTAATTTGTTTTTTACTGGGTATGTTCCCGGTGGAACATGGGATCGGATACTCGTTTAAATGTACGACTCGGTATTATTACTTAGATAAATGTGTCCAGTTACTTCCATGTGCCGTTTGAATACTGTTCGGGCAGTAAGTCACATGCCAATTTAGGCTAGATAAATCTAGGAGGCAAGCCGTGGTGCCCAACTCTGTCAAATTCAGTTTTCAGTGCCTCTTTATTAAAAGGTGCAGATTTAATCAGGCGTTCTTTATGATTTTTTAACATGCGCGTGAAATACCTAATCTCAATACGGAAGGCCTGCCCAGCTGATTGATGTCTCCCTCCAGTTTCAAAGGCTATCATCAATGAAACGTATTGATGCCTTTGCGTCTAAAATGCTGATGTGCAACAAATTTACATTCTAAAAAACATGTCTAAGTAAAAAAATAATTTGACATGAGTTTGCACAAATATATGAGGAGAAATGTACATACATACATACCTATATATCTTAGTTCAAATTTGCATTGGCTGTCCATTTCTTTGATTGCGTTCTCTTTTTTTTATATTTTCTATTGAATTTCTCGCTTTGATAATTTTCCCATTTTCGTTTGAAGCGACTATTAACGGAGTATAAAAACGAACAAAACTCCCTTATTGGTTCGAATTGATGACACCGGGAACATTATTTTATTGTTCGTTTTGGGAGACATCGCTTTTTGCTCCTAATCGAGTAATAAAGTAGTAAAAACTGCAAAATCTCGTTAATTGCTCGAAAATTATGTCAAAAGGGGTACTCTTTTATTCGTCCTTTCGGTAGATCTCCTTTCAAGTTCCAGTGGATTTGTATATAATACATACATACATATACTTAGGTGTATGTGTCTGGCAACAAGTGAAGCCGCAATTTCCCAAAGTACTTAATAAAGTAAACCTGCTGACTACTCGCTTTAAAATCTCAAGAGTCATTTAACTGTAATCGACGCAACGTTGAGTCATTTGAATTAATTTACACTTACTTATTTAGTTGCGTTTAAATTCAGTTTATACAATGAGATGATAATGAATACTAATTAACTAATTACATTTAAAATACTGTGGCGCCTACAACTAGGCTGCAAAACAGAATGTTCAGACAAAAGGGAAACCAGCATGCAAAGCAAAATGTGCGTGGACAAATAAGCGTAGTACACGCGCGATATATGGATGTACATACCCAGTAAAATCGGTTGTATGCATTCGTGAAGACTGCTTGCTATATGAGTGAATAGTGTGAACAATTCATGCGTAGTCATGAATTTCCACGAATAAATTCAAATTCCAGCGAATTGCAAGCGAATGAACGTTGTCGTTGTGTTAAGTACATTTCTTGATAAATTTGAAGTGGAATTTTTGTAATATTTTCAGTCTTGTACAAAAATTTTAGCACAAACGGGCTTTTACAAGATATGCATTTGAATATGTAAATGCTACTTGTTTGTATGTCCCCGTATATTAAAATGTATCAGAAAAGTAGCATTTATATATGGGGATACATATCTTGTAAGAATGCTTTAATACTGTTCCATTAATGCATTTTTGTATATTTGAAACATTAATACCACCATATGCATACAGCAGTAGTACAAGTGCATGATTAAGGTAAGCATACGCTCTGAGATCTGAGAAACCACGCGTGTTAAATGGAAATGAAGGTTCATTTATATTGGCATGTATACACAGCAGCAAGCTCATGCCACCAATAGCGATGTCGTATGCTTAAAATTTCTACTGGGTATTAATCTAATTTATGTATGTATATACTTATGTTTACGTTGTACAAACGAATGTACACAGAGATGTATTTGTGCTTAGCAAGAATCAGAGATCAACACAATTCGCTACGCTTCATTTTCGGTCATCCGCTTTAGGCAGTATTAGTATTTAAGCGTGTTGCTAATTAAACACGACAGATACGGCAACAGCAGCAGTGATGTTTTAGCATGAAATAAGCCTGTGGCAGTGAAATTACGTGCGCTCAGTGCGACTAAAGCGAAAAACTTTTATTAATGCGTTGATTAATGCAGCTATGCTGCCACTATTGCTTTTGTTTTTTTTTTTTCTTTCACTGCACTAGCCATTTATGCAATCTGTGGATTGACATAAAGCCAACTATCAACAAAGATAGTTAGAGATTAAGACCAACAAAGTAAAGTAGCGCACTTGAATTGAGCTCTTAAAGTTACGTAAGCCAACGTAGCTAAAGCGCCTAGAACTATGCTTCGATTTGATGCTGTGGTGCACGCCCCAGCTAAGTCCAGCACTTTGTATTTTTTGAGATGTTATTTTTTAATAGGTGGTTTAATGTTTTTTTTTTTATAGCTGTTACACTGTGCTTTCTTTTCCTTTTGCTGCTCTCTCTTATAAATTTTTAAAAATGTTTCCTTTTTTTGGTACTTTGCTCTAAAAAATGTTTCCCTAAAGTGGGTTTGACTTAATTTCACTATTTTGTATTTTTCCTTGTCGCTGTCAGTTGCGTTCATTTTCGTTCTTATCTTAGTCGTTTACACATCCGCATGGTAAATGGTTTACATTTGCTACACTTACATTTATTTTGCGCACGCACAAACACATGCTTAGTTTTGTGTACATTAGAATGGAGCGCAATACGAATGAAAAAAAAATTGAAATAACCACAATTATGTACCTCGCGTGAAAGCTAAGTTTGGGAGCATTTCCTTGTTTTTTTCCGAAAATGAGCCAATATTTAGTATTTTTGTTAAAAAATGTTTTATTTATAACCTGATTGATACATCATTGACGGGGTATTTTTTCAGAGGCTTGGAAAAATAATGTATATTTTTACAACTAGTGATAGGGATAAATAGTTGTTTAGACTTTGTTAAAGGCCACCAATTGGTGCAAATTTTAGCCTAACATCATTTTAAAGTAGCGTGCATAACAAAATAAAATTATTTCTTATAAAAGACAGTTGTTACAAAAACAAGTATTTACAATAATTTGACGTTGTTGTTTTTATATAAAAAATATTTGCACATTTATATGGAATGGTTCAGGTCAACCCAGTCCAGAGCCCTGCCCAAAGTTGCAATCAATGAAAATGAAGACGCAATAGGTCTACATACATGTAAACTAATAACATTTCAACTAAAACGTGGTGTATTAAAAAATTCAAAATGGCGTCTTTAACGCTTTAACGCTCTTTTCGCGATGAAGGGAATATGCTTTTAAAATTTTTTCTGCACATTATGACAGAAAGCTAGATCATGACTTATTGTATAGTTTTCGGGGTCGCTGATTATAAATCCGAAATCACTTTTTTTATTCAATGTAGCGGAAGATTTTTTGAAACTTATTGGATTCACTTTGAATTCATTTCTCGTGGATTATCGGAGTCGCTGGTTACGAATCGGAAGTCAGATTTGAAAGAATCAAAATGACGGACCCAATATGGTGGCCAGACAAATTAAAATCGGTTGAACTCGCTTAAAACTTTACAATTGGGAGTTCCTATTACGAATCTGAAATCAGATTTAAAGAAATCAAAATGGCAGGTCCATGTTGGAAAAGTTTGAATCAGGGCTTCGGAGCGAAGGTTTTTTCCATGCTCCGATCTAGCTCCGCTCCAGTACTTTATTTCGCTCCGAGCTCCGCTCCCGCTCCCAATAAAAAAATGTTTTTATTTATTTTATTACTTATATATAGAGCACTAACCGCAAAAAAATTGGCCAACATTTTTTTTTCTTTTTGATATAGAACATAAATATGTATGCACAGCTATTTATTTGATCCCAACGTATTTTGTCTTATAAATAAAAGGCAGATATATATTATATTATATTAACCCAGCCAGCGGAAAATCCGAAAAAGGAAATAAAAGCTGTTAAAATCGGATTTTTCTCTGTTTACCGATACCATTTCCGGTACAGACAAAAACTGAGAATTGTGTTTTAACGGAAACAATTTTGGCAGTTTTTCTGAAATTTTTCTTATTAAATTTTTCGTTCAATATACTTTCCTTCTCCACTTCACAGATGCTTTTTCATGGTTTGAAAAAATAAAAATAAAAATAAAAATAAAATAAGGAACCACACGACGGAATTCAGGCATCTTCTGAAGGCCGACAAATATTAGCATGCTCCTCTGCACGCTCAGCCAGTACCTGTACATGCTTTCAAATGCTCAGATTGAACAAATAACATAAAATTATTGCTTTCAAATAACATCATAATTTTAGAACGGTTCCCGGATATGAAAATGAATGAAAATTGTAGTCGTTTTCTGTTGGTTTCCGGGCACCAAAACAGCACATTTTTTAAGTTTTTTGATACGTAAATGAAAGAAAATTTTAGAAGTTTTCCGTTCGTTTCCGGCTACGGAGAATTCTACAAGACCGCACTGTCGGCAAAATTAACGTTTCTCTGCTGGATGGAAAGTTATTGTTTTATCATCGCTGTTCATATTGATGTGGCAATTATCCCTGACTTCTGGGAATGGTGCAGTAAACAGTATTGCCAAGTAGAAAAAGAATGGAAATTTATTTACCACGCCTGTTTTTAGTGGAAAAAAAATTAAAGAATTTAAGTCAATTTAATCTTCTTCACGGGGCTAAGGAGCAAATGCATTTTTTAACTCTGTGCTGCAGTTCCGCTCCAGCCAAAATACTTCGCTCCTTGCTCATTTGATTCGCTCCGCTCCGAAGCCCTGGTTAAAATCGAACCCACATACAACGCGTATGAGCAACCTTCCTATCTCGTCTGGGTAACTCATTTGCAATTTACATACGTAGATATATCCAATATGGAGCCGCCATTTTGAATTTTTTAAATCTGATTTCAGATTCATAATCAGGGACCTAAATTTGAAAATATTTATATAGTTTTTATAATGTCGAAATAGTCTTCTAGTATGCTGTAATAACAAACTTTTTTCGCGACCCAGTCTAATATACACGCTTGCTACGTATATGCATTACATGTATTCATGTATTTAGTTTAAGTACTCTTACATATACATATCGTACACGCTTGCAAACATACTCGTACTATATAGTTTCTAGTGTAACTACCCACTTCACTACGTTTCACTGCGCTCCAGTGCTTACCAAAATTAATGGGCAATTGGTTTAGCTAGTGCTGCTGAAGCGTGCTTAAAGTGTAAAATTTCCTAACCACAGGAAAGTGCTAAAGTTTTTGGTTTCTTAGTACCTCAGTGGAATCAATCAGCGGAGATTTTCGTTGCAATTATTCAGCAGCTATTAAACTATGGATTTGGCGGGAATTCCTGGAATAGGAGGGATAGTAATCTCTACATACAAGAATTCTGAAAATCCGCTTTTAAGTAACGAAGCAAATCAATAAACTTTTGATTATCTCACTTCTTTAGTATCTGAACTCATCACTCCGATGACCAAGGTAGGGATGAAACGATACGAGTAAATACAAGTACATACCCGGTACTTTTCGTTCGATACCAAGTAATTTTGGTATCGATACTTTTGAACCAAATACTGAGTAGATATCGAAAAAAAATACTTGTGTCGAAAATCGACACCAAGGCGAATTTTCTTTCGGATTTTTTTTCCACTAATATAAATCGAACAATACTTGGCTGTTTAGACGAGAGAAACCTTCAAATATTGAAAATTTTAATTTTTTCCTGAAACCAGTATGCAAAGAGCTTTTTTAACAGATATTTTTGTTCGTTTTGTATCAGGGAATTCTTTCCATGATCGCAAAAACCAAACATCTGTTTACAATATTTTTTTTAAGTTCATTGCACGCTGCTCTTAAGTCCAAAGAATAATGATCCAAAGATTTTCCTTTTGAAGGTCGGTCTTGAGGTCAAGGTAACTTTACATTTAATTAGACCTTTAAAATTACTTTCAAAAGTAAAATTTTAGATTGTTTTGCCTTGAAATGCCGTTACACTTATTTCGCAATCTCTTCTCATTTGATTCTTTTTCTTGTTTGATTCTTTTTTGCGGCGTATACACGCTCCAACCTAGAGAGTAAGCCTATTATTCTTAGCGCTGAAAACATTATCGGACAATATTAAAGGTTGTGAAGACTAGCTCTGTTATTGAAAAGCGTGGGTGACAAAAAAAATAGTTATCTTAGAAAAAACTAAAATGTTCAACGTAGCCCAGCCCAGAAATTGCAAATGGAAATCTTAGCTTTCTAAAAACTCGCCACGTAAAATCCGTTACTTTTTCACTATAACAGATATACACTTGGAATTTTGTCAACTTATAAACCAAGGTATAATACAGCGTGGCGACGAATAACTGTTACCCAGTTTTTTTTTTTTAAATAAAAGGATCCTTTATAGATTTTGCGAAAAAAGTATTTTATTGTTAATTTTCCACAGATTTTTCTTTAATTGTATTAATTAGTTTTTAAATTTTAATATTTATTTACATTTGCCAGCATTGTAAACTTTGAGAGAAAAGTTCATTTGCCTAAGATCAAAAATCAAATTGGACTACCCAAACCTCCGAAATACAATATCGGAGTTTGGGATTCGCCGAGGATGATTAATTTATTTCCTAAAAAAATTAAATGCACGGAATACCTCCTTAACCAAAAGTACCGATACGAGTAGGTATCGATACTTTCGAACCGATACTTTCTTACGAAACTACTTCCAAGTAAAAGTATCGATACGTGCATGGTATCGCTTCATCCCTAGACTAAGGACAGATTAGTCAAATAATTTGATTTGGCAAAACAAGGGACACCGCGGCAGGTAAACCTTTTGTATACCTACAGTGAGTGCCTAACCATAAACACTAAAAATTCCTTAGCAGGCGACTTCCTAATACTAAAAGTTCGACTACAGATGCGTTACTAATATTTGGCTGAAAAAGGCTGGAATGGCCATTTAAGTCGGAGACTTATACTCTTCTCATCGAAAGAATTGCCACTTTATCTTACCAAAATTTAGTGAGCTACAAATCTGCGTACCTTACGTTTTTCCAAATATTCCAAATACAAAGTTTTAAATTTTGGTCAAAATTTTTGTCATTTTTTGTATAAAGTTTTAAATTTCAATTTATATGCAATTTCGTATATATAAATAATCAGTTAGACTTGTATAACAAAAATATGAAGCATTAAATAAACAAAAGATATATAGCCAAAATTGGTCAAAATAAATCGCATTTATTATTTCTGTCACCAGTGTATACTATGTATTTACTCACTGAAGGAGTTTGAAAGTATTAAACCATTTTTAAATAATTCAAAAGGGTGCGTAAACCTTAGTCTAGCAAAGTGGGGAAGCTGGGTCGATACTACAACGTCTCTTCCTATTATTCCTCTCTCGGCATCGAGAGTTCACGCTTGGTTGCCTATAAATAAGTACCTCAGTTTGCACAATGACCTATCATAACTGAAAGAAGAATATCAAATTGTAATCATTAAGCAAGTTTACTGTTATAAATAGGCGTTGAACTTAAGGAAAATATATTAAAAAAAATGGTGCAAGTAGCAGCCACCCTATCTTTCTTTAACCTAGAGAATGATTCAAACAGCCAAAACATATTTTTTGAACCAAACTCTCTTAGTCCAACAGAACAAATACTGCTCAAAGCTTCATGGTGTTTCTCTATAATTCCTGGGCCCTGGATACAAGGACATTCGTAGCAACTACATAGACGATCAGTGTTGCCAGAAGTTTTACCGAGTAAAGGCTAAATGGGCAAAAAAAAAGCTAAACAAATATGAATCAAAATTAACAAATCAAATATTTTTTGTAGTTATTACAACTTCATAATAGTGTCAATGTTTACGATAAAAGTATAGAATTTTGTAAGGAACAACTTATTTTGTACGCGAGATGGTTCCACCTCACTGTTCTATAAACAGCTGCGACAGTGTAATAGTTAGTCCCATCGCGTGAAGGCCAATAGCTTTGAATTCTTCCAGTAGTAAAGAGAAAGTACTCCCACTCTTTACCCGGTGAAATCGAAGGTACCTTTCCTGGCCAACTTATCGCCATTCGATATGAAGGCTCTTAGGTGCGACTTCCTAATGTGAGATCAGAATGGTCATGTATTGACCTATATATGTGAGGTGCGAATCTATCCCATTGTCCACAAATCTATGCCACACAAAATGCTTTGAAAATTATGGGAGACATACATTTATTTCCCCAATCACTGTCCGCTTTGCAACAAAAGTATATATCAGCCTATTAAAAAATCATTTATTTAACATTGACAGTTATTACAATGGTGAATAACACTATATTAACAATGGAACTAGCTTTCCTACTAACCTTCAAATGCTACTTTATACACCGTTTTTCTTTAGAATTTGTCGTTAGTCTCTGAGTCTCAGAAACTTCTACAATCTAGTATAGATGTGTGCAATAAATTCAATATTTAGCATTCAGTAAACACAGTAATGTGACATTGAAATCTATTTATTTTATTTATTAACGCAAACACAACAATAAAGTAGTGAAAAATGGCGCAAACACAAATGACTTTACTGAGCTATCAATGATGTTGTTGTTGATGCTGTATTTTGTATGGCAACAATGCGAAAGTTCGCATACATAAATATACATATATGTAAGTGCAAATGCATGTATACTTATTATTTACTTAGTAAAAAGTGTTCTGCCGCCTTCTGCATAGTTTGACAGGCTCCTGTGGGTGTTTTTAGTGGGCATGTATGTCTAACCATACAAATTTATAATACATAGATAAATACAAAATATTTCGCACTGCAAATATTTTCTTACTTTCCTATAACTACATAATTCACATTTGTTTGTTCTAGTTGCCACGTGCTTATGCGGAAGCGTACAGTGCCGTGCGCGTACAGTAAACAAACAAAAATGTGTTTCCACATTAGCTCTGATCGGACCACATACAATAGAATAATGCTTGCAGTTGATTGTAATTTAGACCGATATGATATGAAAGACAGAAATACTACAGACTGACCCAACATATACACAAAAAATAGTAAAAACGGACCAGCTAAATCGGAAATCGGAAAAAGCAATCACTCAGATTTATTGCAAAATATGCACCTAACCCGAATTAAAAAAAAAAATACTGTGACTCAAACAAATGATTACGTGTTGATTTTTTTTTTTAATATTCGTAAAGTTTATCGAACTTATTTTTTTTATAAAAATACGGCCTAAGCTTTAATCAAGCCCATATAAATCACAATTTATACAAAATTAGGGAAATTTCAACAAACTGTCATCAAAATTTCATCTTTTTAATCTGAACATTTAGAACATTTTTGGGTATGCAGTTTTTCAGCCCATACAATTTTAGTACAATGAAGTGCAAGTTTCAAACGGATGAAAAATCCCATTGATTTTTGAGACTTTTTTTTCACAGATTTGCACTTTTCCATACAAGCATAAATTACTTATGAAATAAAATGCGGGAGACCGTTCGCAACAAAATTTCAAAAAAATCAACACCAATTTTTTTTAAATGCACCTACTATAAAAAAAAAAACGTGAAAATCGTCTAAAAAAAAAAAATCTCAAAAACCAACGCGATTTTTTAACCGGTTGAAACCTGCGTTCATTAGACCAATTTTGATGAAAATTTGTTGAATTCTTTGAAACTGTGATTTATAGTTTTTGGTTAAAGCTTGGAAGGTATTTTTATAGAATAAAGCAAAGCGTTACGAATATTTAAATAAAATCGACAAGTGGTTGTTTGTTTGAGTCACTGTATATTAAAAATTCAAATTTGTAGTGTTTGGACGAGTTTACAGTAGATGCAATGCACAAAGAGATTTAGGAATAAATTTTGATGTATATTCCCAATAGTGCGGTTATCTGACTGATCGGATCAATGACCGGTTTTTCGGTATATTTTTGATCAAGCTTGCCATATATCGCGTGAATGTTTAAATCAAAATACTTCTTATCAATTAGTTAATGTATGTTTGGAATATGAAACAAATCGGTGCAAAAGTTCGATTTGTACCAACATCTCGACTTCAACGCCACCTATCGAGTAAATTGTTTTTCTAATAATTTCTGTTTAGGATGTAATATATGTATATGTATATATATTACATATATTCCAAATGTGCACCAAATCGACTAGTTAATACGCTTTTTAGAACTATCTCGACCACACCGCCTGCTATCAGGTAATGCGATGACCAACGAACGCCATTTCATTTATGTATACGATATGAGATTTAACGAGTTAAAAAAGTTATAAACAAAAACTTTCGTTGCTTACGAGGTGTCGAGGACGAACATTTTTTTATATCCACCCCAAGTATCTAAGCTTTCACACAAGGTTGGGCAACAACACACACTTTTTTTGCGACCCAACTTAATGTAGATGCAGCTACTTACTTGACGTTAAGCGCCGCTACTTTTACGTGCTCAATTGTCTATGCTAACGGATGAGTGCTATGAGAGCTATGTTCATAGCCTTTTCGCCTTCGATAAAAAAGAAACATATGACCGCTCCTACTTTAACAACACTTTTCCATTTATAAGTTATTTCGTTTTTATTTGAGATTGTATGTATTACCTAAACCCAAATCAAGTGAGTAATGTACCATTTCACCAAGAAATTCATTTACATTACCCATATCTACATACACGCAAAAAGCGATATGAATGGAAATTTATTTACTGATCAAGCACTTACAGACACTTGTAATTAATCTACTAAACGTAGAACTTTACGTACCCCTAGGGAATACAAGTTCCTATAGTAGTAAATGAATTTTATTAGTAGCTTCGTTAATAGTAATAGTCACGCAACTGGTAGATATACGTTGTGTGCAAACATATGTAGTACATATGTATATTCTCGTATAACAAATACGCTCTCATATCAATATTTAAGTATTTATATGCCTTTTAAGTATATACTTAGATCAGGCAATCTGCCCTTTAATAACACAAAATTTTAGTATTTATTTTAATACATAAAAGTTGAGTGATCAGTGCGACGTTTATAGCGAAGACACGAAAATGCCTTCACATATGTATAATCCAAAGATTTCAGACCACTCAATCTCTTTTCATAAAATCATGACTCCAGTTGCTTTTCACGGCATCGAGGAGATTTCAGCAATTCCCTTCCAGGGCAATCTTGGTAATCCTAATGTGAAAACCGACCTTACTAAGGTCTTAAATTTCTGGCTACATTTTTCATCTAATCCGGGGTCTCGCTACTCAGTGGTCTGCGAACAGCGGACTCGCAGTAAGTCGAAATTTTTTCACTAGGATGTATAAGATACCCCACGCAAATCTTCCCTCTACCGCAGCCGTTTTAATGGCGCTTTCTGATAGAATCAAGTAAAAGTTTCTTGGCCTAGATTCAAGAGCGGAAGGTATCGTGGACGGGCAGGCTTAGGTTAGGTTAAGTTAATGAGGGCGTTTATGAAATATTGTGAGAGCCCTCTTCAAGCGTATGTCAGGAGAACACACGTACACATAACCTTAGTACAAGTTCCATTCATTATTCTACTAAACCAATTATAATCCTAATGAGGCCAAGGAGAACAAACAGTTCCATCTATCTCGCACAGACTGTTGAAAATGCGTGAATCCAATTGCTTAAAGCGCTTGGGCTGTAGACCTGGACATCGACACAGATGGTGGTAAATTTACTCTTCCTCATCCTCATCATGACAGCTTCTGCATACAGTACTTGTTATATGTCCTGTGATGATACCGGTAAGGACTCTTTCTTCATACCTATTGAGTTTCAGTACGTCCTTCTTCTTTTTCCTACTAAGGTTCGGCCATAATAATCTTGTGACCTCACAGTCATCCCGTTTGTTCCATAAGTCATTAGTCGCAGCCACAGTGTATTCATCAATTTTCTTAACATGATCACTAAACGGTAGTAGTACGGAAATATTCGCTATTGGCAGCTCTGAGCCGTATCTGGTCACCTTATCACCAGATTCATTATCTTCAATACTTCTATGCATACAATTCCCAATAGCGTAGATCTCTACTTTAAAAATACTGTAATCGTTCGGCAGACAAAAGCTCCGGTTAATCTGCAAGTACTTCTAGTAGAGACCGGCTTCGTTTCTTTGTTCCATCTGTCAACCATCAGTGTAGATGGATATACGCCGCTCTGCTACTGGCAGTCCTGCATTCCATTCTTCTCTGGTCGGGAACCAAATGGGTGCCTAAGTATTCAAGTCCCTAACAGGTGTAATGTAATCAGTGCTACCTTCTATGTCAACTTTAATTCAATTGAGCCCGCCCGAAATTGGCTGCTCAATTGCGAGACGTCGGCAAGGGAAGTAAACAAGAAAAATTTTAAGAATTTTGTTCTTGAGAGCTGCAAACTGCTTTAAAGAATTTTTATAGAAGCAAATTGCTTTTTCATTGCATGGTAGCTTTTTCATATGATTTTTTTATTTCCATTGAAAGCTGCATACTATGCTTTAAGAGGAATGAAAATTGAGAAAACCGAAAAAAATCTGCATGCTTTCTTAAATTTGAAGCAATTTCCTTTCGTTTCTAATAGCATTCGTCGTCCAATTGTACACTCATTTCATAATTTGCGTTGCAAAATTAACAATTATCTTAGTTTAGATTTCCAGCTGCGATAACGATTACTTCTGGTTAACATTCACTCCACTCACTTGTGTCTCGTCGCTCCCAGCGTTCGCTGCTAGTCATGTCACTTAAGCAATTAAATATGCTCGGGCCTCCAGTGTTAACAAATATTCATTCACTTTATTTTAATTTCTACGCACAGCTGGTAAATGTAATAGGCTTTTAGTGTAGCTATATATGTGTGTAAATACGCCCACTTTTCGCTATAAATATATTTGATTAGGACAATGAAATTTTTATTATATGGACTTATCATGCAGAGGAGAATAGTAGGGAGGCAAATGGATGATACTCACACTGCTGAAATATTCGCTTCGAGCTGATTTGTCCAGCTGTGATAATGAGGAGTAGAGGAAATTTAATTCTCAAGTAGTTATTATCTGATGAGTTATTTTTTTTATCTCTTTCTTGTATGTGTATCCCAGGCGTGACTCAAGTGAAACTCATTCTTCTTATGACGCATGTAGCTCCCCATATTTCATGAGTATTTTTTTTCATAATAATAAACAATTTTCTTTATCATAACATCAATCTTAATCGTAACCTTATTCTTAATCTTAATATTTATATTAACCTTAATCGTAATCTTAATCCCATTCTTAATCTTAATCTTAATCTCAATCTTAGTCTTAAAGTAAATTTTAATCTTAATCCTGATCTTAAACTTAATCTTAATATTAAACTTAATCTTAATCTTAGTCTTCATCGTAATCTTAATCTTAGTCCTAATCTTAGTGTTCATCGTAATCTTAATCCTAAACTTAATCTCAATCTTGATCTTGATATTAATCCTAATCTGAATCTTACTCTTAATCTAATCTTCACCTTAATCTTAATCTTAATCTTAATCTTAATCTTAATCCTAATCTTAATTTTAACTTTTACCTAAACCTTAATCTTAATTTCAATCTTAATCTTATTCTTAACCTAAATCTTAATCTTCGTCTTTGTCTTAATCTTAATCTTAAGGTTAATATTAATTATAATTTCAATCTTAATCTTAAAATTAATCTTAACCCTATTCTTAATCTTAACCCTGATCCTAATCGTAATCTTAAAAGCTGTAGTTCCATCTTTGTATGTAGACCTGCGGGGTGGGTGGGTTGGAATATAGATGGAGTAAGGCACTCGGCACATTACGGGACTAATCAAAGTAGAGTAATCGTTTCGTCATACCGAAACGAATGCATGACGACTCGACTTCTGTGCACTTGCACGCCGTGCATAAGTCACCAGCTAATAAACCGGCCGTTCTTTCGCAACTACCGCCTTCCGCAAATATTTCTGCTCCGAAATATTGCATAAATTTGCACGAATTTTAGCACGAAATCATTCATTTTCAATTATTTTCTATTGAATTGACAAATAAATTTTATTTCCAACACAAAAAAGTAAACAAATGATGATTTCAAAACTGCAAGCGCCTTACAATGTTGGGCGCTTCGATTCATGAAGCTTTTATGATTAGGCGAAAACAAGATTTTGAATCGTAATGTACAGAGCTTCATTGAAATACATGTTCTCGGCATAAAAGCTTTATACTTTAGTATGCCGAAACGAGTACACTACTATGATTAGGAGTTTAATGTGCGGAGTGCCTAAGTCAAGCTTGAAGGCGGAATTGTGAAACTTCTTTAGCGGCGGTTGGTTGGTTGGGAGTAAATTGGTAAATTTAGCGGAAATTGCACACAGAAATGGTGTAACGGAAATGGTGTGTTTCTTGTGTGTATGCACATGGTATTAATTTAACAAAAATTTGCTAATAAAAGGTTAAAGAATAGCACTTAGAAAAAGACCAATACAAGAACGAGAGTTATGGTGAGTATGTACATATATAAAGAAAAGGATGAAGGCAAAGGTAACAATAAAAACAAAAACAAAGGTGCGTAAAGATAAAGGCAAAAATTAAGACCGAGTTAAATTTAAACACTTTGCTTATATATGTCAGGGCAAAGGTGAAAGGGAATATGTAGATGAAGAAAATTATAAACATAAAAGTAAGGACAAAGAGGAGGATGAGGATACCGATAAAACTAAAGATGAAGATAGGGGAAGAAAGATTAAAATAAAGGTAATTTTAGAGAAAAGGTTATAGAGACACAGAGGCTCAGTCTACGAACTATTTTGGGATTCTAGAGACTTTCGGGGTTCTCGGTGCTTATCGATAAAATAATCGATATTTTTATCGTTTTTGATATTTTTTTTTTTTATCGAATTTGTAATCGATATTTTTAGCTATTTTTAGCGATGTTTTTATCGATTTTGCTATCGATAGTTTTATCGATTTTGTTATCGATTTTGTTATCGATATTTATCGATTCTATTATCCATTTTGTTATCGATATTTATCGAATTTATTATCGATTTTGTCATCGATATTTATCAATTTTGTTATCGAAATTTTTATCGATTTTGCTATGGATGTTTTTATCGATAATTTTATCGATTTGCTTATGGATATTTTTATGGAGTTTCTAATAGGTTTTGCTACCAATATTGTCGATTTTGCTATCAAAATTTTTATCGAGTTTTTCATCGATTTTGTTATCGATATTTTTATCGGTTTTGTTATCGATATTTTATTGGATTTTCCTATCGATTTTGTTATCGATAGAGTATAAAGATATAAATGAAGCTAAAGGAAAACAGAATAACATAAATGTAGTTAGAACGCACAGGGGTAGAGGGAGGGATTAGAGCTCTAGATACCCGGGTATCGAGCAATGCGAGTAGCTCGATACTCGCTCGAAACTCGTTCATTGCTCAACTGCTCAAATGTTTTTTCAAAATTTCCGAGTTTTTGAACAATTTCATAAACAAAAGAAAATTTGTAAATTGAATTTGTCAGCAGCTGCTTTCTAATTCATGTTAAATAAATTATATTATTAAATACCAATGTAACAATCTTTGCATTATATATCAATAATTTGAAAAATTTAAAAAGTTGCTACCAAAAATGTCAATATAATAAAAAAAAACATTGCTTAAATTACTCGAAAAAACTCGAATTGCTCGAAAATTTTCGAGTAATGAACATTGAACGCACACTCGCTGCTCATATACCCGGGCTGTTTGAAAATGTGCGAACAAAATCGAGAGCTCTACTAGGGATCTAGATAGAAAAAAGAAAAAATATAACCTTAAGCAAAAGCAGATGTATCTATATATATGTATGTATGTACATATGTATGTACGTATGTATGTATATTGGTTATGAGACAAAATAGATACATACATATGTATGTAACGTAAGCTTCACTTCTATAGTGTGGTCCAGGCGCACCTACTTTTTATACCTTTCATGAGCATGAAATGGTATTATAACTTTGGTCCGATGTTTGTAAGTACCAGAACAAAAAGAGATAGACCCATTAAAATGTATACTTATATGATCAGAACGTCGAGCTGAGTTGATTTAGCCATGTCCGTCTGTCCGTCTGTCCGTCTGTCCGTCTGTCTGTCTGTTTGTATGCAATCTAGTCTCTCAGTTTTCGAGATATCCGGATCAAATTTGGTAGGTGGGTGTATTTTTATAATGTATTAATCATTTGTCGGAACCGGAAGAATCGGACCACTATAACATATAGCTCCCATACAACTGATTGTTCAGATATGAGATTTTTCGTTATAACTTCTGCATTTATGCAGCTCACACATGAAATTTTGCAGTACTTGCACCCATTATCAACAGAATACTTACAGTGAAAATTAAAAAGATCGGGTAACTATATCCTATAGCTCCCATGCAACTGATTGTTCAGATATGAGATTTTTCGTTATAATTCATCCATTTATATAGCTAGGAACATGAAATTCCGCACTGTTTTCAATAATTATTAACAGAAAACTTACGGTGAAAATTAAAAAGATCGGGTAACTATAACCTATAGCTCCCATACAACTGATTGTTCAGATATGAGATTTTTCGTTATAATTCATCCATTTATGTAGCTAGGACCATGAAATTTCGCGCTGTTTTCACTCATTATCAACAGAAGACTTACAGTGAAAATAACAAAGATCGGGTCACTATAACCTGTAGCCCCCATACAACTGATTGTTCAGATATGAGGTCTTTTATCATAACTCCTCCATTTATGCAGCTAGGAACATGAAATTTCGCACCATTTTTGCTCATTATCAACGGAATAACAAGGATCGGGTGACTATAACATATATGTATCTTCCATACATCTGATTGTTCAGATATGGGATTTTACTGTAAAACTCCTTTATTTGAACAGCTAAAACCGATAAATTTCGTAAGATATTTTATAAATAATAATACAAAGTCTACTGAGAAAATCGTCAAAATCTATGCTGTATAAGCTTTATCTCCTATACCACTGATTGTTCAGATACCAGTTTTTGCGATATATATCTTTATGTAGGAAACTAAACCCAATAAATTGTGTTACCGGTTTACATACCGATCACATAGCAGTGAAAATCACTTAGATTGGTGCCATATAAAGTATATCTTCCATACCTCTGATTGTTTAGATGCGATTTTTTATATAAGTATGTAACTCCTCTATCGATGTATGCAGATGTATTCAAAAGCAGTAATCTGTCAAAGTAAAATTTGCAGATGTTAATGAAAGGTATGAAGCCTTCGGCATAGCCGAAGACAGCGCTGCTCTTACTTGTTTTCTTCTCAGCTCGACATTTCATCAACTTCACTCAGCCGTCAACAACGATTTGTCTACACTGCCAGTTATATAGCTATTAACTGTATTACATTAAATTTTCTCACTCAAACATTTTACATATTTCACTTATTTAATTTTTTTAACTCGTTACATATTCCGTTTATTAAATTTACATTCAAGCATTGCCTTTTACCTCAGCGCAGGCGCACTTGCTTCCTTGGCTCCTCTACTCCATCTGCTTACACCCAGCGTTGGGCAAAACTGTCTCTTCTTCGCTTTTTTTTTCTCTCGCCTTTTTCATATTTTCAAGTACATCAAGTGAATGCCCACTCCTGAATTGCAATGAAATTTTGCAATTTACATGCAAAATTATTCCAAAGACAACACGCTAGCCACGTCGAGGCGGCAGCGCAACAGATAAATAAACGATGTAAGTATGTATGTATGGCTGTATATACATACATATGTACAACAACATGCAACTATTCATACTCGTAACAGCGATGTCAACAACAACTACGAGTCCTAAGTAAAGCGAGCTGTCTTTATCGCTCCCAATCTGTTTACCGTCTGCCGCAGTTATGCAAATATGACCGGCTCATTATTATTGCCGCTGTGTACTTTTCGCTGTTGGTCACCTTAGTGGCCCCTCAAGGACTGGTCCTTGTTGTCTGTTGTCTGTTGTGAGTATGAACGTTTTTTCACTTGGTTTCCTGTCTGCACTCTAGAAATTTCCGGCAATTGAAGCTAAAATTTTTCAATGTGCTAACGAAGTTAGGCTTTAAGGGTTCTTGATTAATAAAATTTAAGAGTACTCTATTTTGCTTATTGCTGGATAGACACAAATATCACTACACCATCATTTTATAAATCAAATTCGCTCCAAAACCGTTACAATACTTGAAAGCCTTGCCTGTTCCAAAGCAGATTCTGTCATAGAAATTCCTTATACAGATATTCTATTACGGCGCTTAATAGATTTTCTTAGAAAAGTTCTCACCCAATAGAATCTGGGAAATCCCTAGATTACAAAAATTAATCAGTGGGATTCTCTTAACAACGGCTATCTATCGTAAGGCCTGGACGACCACTACCACTTAATATATTGACTTGGGTCTAGGTATATCTTCGCCAGTACGTTTACGTGGCAGTGCAAAGACAGTATCTGGATATCAGGATAGGTTCTCCTTAAACAAGTTTATCTTCTTAGAACCAGGACTGGCTCCACAATAATAGTTTCCCTTTGAGGTAAACACTTTTGGCGTTGGGAAGATTTCCTTAACTACCTAAAATGCTACCTGGAGTTATCAATCCTGTTGCTGGCAAGTATTTTTCGACAAGAGTTTTCTTGATACCGCCATGAGAAGCTCTAGCTGGTAACTGCCATAGAATAACCAAATATCAGTGCACTGAGTATTTTCACCGAAGCTTTCCCCACTCAGCGCAGGAGGAGGACACACTTAGGCCACTGTGGGCCCATTGTGAGGCCATACCAGAGACTCCTTACGTCCCTTCTCATACCTTAGAAGTAAAACCAATTTGTAGCCCCAATGAAGCGCACAAAATCGTAGATACTAGCTGAATCTAGTTGAGCCGAACATTTAGGGGAATAGTGACAAAACGAGCGCCGATTAACCCTCGCCAATGCTGGACAGTGGCACAGAAGATGCTCTATGCTTTAGACTTTCTCCTCTGCTCGGTAGCTACGACAGTATTCATTGGACTGCATACCCATCATACTAGCGTGGGTTCCCATCAGACAATGCGCGGCGAGAACTCCAATTACATGCTGAAGCAGTGGTCACTCCAAGCGCAGTAGAGGGCTAGATCAAAACTTATCCAACCTAGGCCAAATATGCCTTGCTGCCCTGTATGTGGGTTACGCAGAGCATTTTGTATTTGCCCGTTCGATAAAATTATTCTCTAGCCAGAGTTTGCAGAAAGTTAGCGGAATGCTCGCAACTCGCGCAATACTGATTGCTGACTGTAAGGTGCCTTTCATTTCCAGTTCATCCGCAATACAGTTGCGCGGTACATCTCTATGGCCTGGCATCCATGATACATTAGTGACATAACTCCTTGTCAGCTCGTTTAGGATGGGCACGTTCACATGTCATGAAAATTCTCGATGACGATTTGTTACAATTAATTGCTTTGATAGCTGACTGGCTATCAGAAAAGATAGCTACTGCATGCGAATTAATAGAAGAAACGATCAGCCATCTTGCAGCTTCGTTTATTGCTGTAAATTCGGCTTCAAAAACGCTGCAACTATCTGGCATACGAAAACTGAGGCTAAGTGAGAGTTCTTGCGAGTATACTACACTTACTTTACTATCATGGAGCGAGCGCCTCCTTCTCACTTACTTTCGTAACAGCGAGTTATTGGGAGAGCAAAGAGCTTTCCCTTTCTTTAACTAATTACTAAACAAAAAAAAAACTACTAAAGTGGACTACATAAATGTGAAAAACCACAATAAGGAAGTGCCAGTCCATTTATCTTGAAATATCCGACAAGCTTAAATGCATGAAATACGAGGAAACCCTCTTTACCACCCAAGATTAACGAGATAAATTTTTTCTGATATTTAAGTTTATGTTTATGTACTTAGCCACACATATATGTATTCGCACATTATAGTTATTAAATATTAACGACACTTATAGCCTACGCTCTTAAGGCTTAGGCAATCCATGGCTTGGGATGGCTTGGCATGGCTCGTTAACGAAACCAACTTTCGCTTAACCGCATCGAATCCTTAATTTTAGTAGTCAATAAAAGCAAGACAAAGGCCATGCAGGTCAGTCAGCAAGAGTTCGTTATAGATTATGCGAGATAAAATTATTTTGTATGAGAAGTAAGTAGAAAATCTAGACTAAAATGTCCATCAATCACAGCTGAGGCGAAGGCAGCGCGCATTTCCTTTATCACTTGGATTTCTTCGGCTTTTATCTTAATGTATTTTTACTTTCCTGTTTTGTGTTTTTTTTTTTTATCTACAACACATTTTTCTCTACTGCGTGCAGGCTGGTTGGTACCAGCATAAATCGTTGCTCTGTATTTCCATAATCTGAAAATATTTTATGATTATTTACATGCATACACATATGTATCTGTTTATTTACTCACACTGTCGCGCGATAGCGTTAAATAAATGAAGCTAATGTTATGCGCAGACTTCAGTGACAATGGCGGCAATTCTTTGCTATTATTTATTTGCAAAGCTTTGAGTTTTTTTTTCAGCCAAAAAGCCAAGGAAAAGTCTAGGAAAGCATAAATTTATTCGATTTTACCATAGCCGACATATTGGCGCGTGCGAAAGAGATATGTACGTATGTATGTAATTGCTTGGTGTTGAAAGTTGACGAAATAGCTTAGCTATTGAAATACGATTGTCTTCCGTCCCATATGGTTTTTGGTTAGGTGCCACATTATAAATGAAACCAGCTGCCTCGTCGCGTGGCAACAAGTAGGCGAAGCTTATGCAATGACTTCATTTGCATATTATTTGCCGGCATTCTTTCATTTCGGGTGTGTCGGAGACACATGCAACATACTCACACATACATACATATGCATGTATGTGGCACATTTTTTGTTATTCTTGGTATACTTTCGTTTTCTTTACTTTTGCATTACTTTAATATTTGATTTTGATGAAATCCATTAGCCTTACTTGTGTTCAAATACGTGCAAACTTTCGTTGAATTTGAATATTTTATTACGGATTCGAAACTCGGCAGTCGAAGAGTGAAATTTTTTGGCTGATAGCAATTGTACGTATATATGTATGTACACAAAAGTTGCTATTCCAATAAAAATTTAAAATCTTAAGGAAATGGTATTTTAAAAATTGCGTATTTATATTCATGTAATTTTTCAATTCAATTTTTTTTTTTTAACTAAGCGCGTATAGCATATGAGGATTCTACGTGTAATTCTAAGCAAATTTACCGAAGAAACCATGGGTCTCCAATCAATTTGGAGTTTGCCAAATTGCGATAATAGGTTTTGAAGAAAATGTGAAAAATTTTCACTGTTGCGCCTTCTGGTAGAAGTTTTCAGAAAAAGATAAATGCAGAAATGGATGCCTCATACCAAAGAACCAACCCCCTGTAGCATGTTTTTATACAAAATTTAAGCACTTCTTTACGACGCTACAACAAAATGCTAAGAAGCCTATTTTCGCAATTTGGCAAACTTCAAATTAATTTTGGATCCATGATTTCTTCGAAAAGTTTGCTTAGAATTACACTTAGAATCCTTCTGTGCTATACGCGCATAGTCGAAAAAATCTTCCACACAAATTGACCCGCCCTAATATACGTACATACATATGTCTGTAAAATTGGATTTGAAATATATAAATTCAATTTTGTAGTTGCGCTGCGACCTCCGCTAAACTTTTTGACGAGAGCTAGCGTTGGATTCAAAAATTACGTCATTCTTGTGTCTTCTGCCTTCTTCCATAGTTTTCCATAGGGAAAAAGCAACGCAGGTACTTCCGCCTCATCCTGCTTTGACATATACATGGGTGGAGTTCCCACCTTCAAGCTTCTTCAAGCGTCTGCATCGCTGAATTTTTTCAAAATAAAGGCGTAAAGCTAATTTTTGGGGAGCAAACAAGAACTCGGACTTCCTGCGTCGCTCTGTATCATAAGAAACCTAATTGCAGCCGCTTAGTTAGGGCTCCTGAATCAGGATTACATTTACTCCATATTCCTACAAATGCACCAGTGGAAGTCACCCTGGAGTGCTGATGATCGATCAGAAGACAATTTGTCATCAGTAGTTTTCTTCAGCACCTCTTCTCAGTTGCCCTCAATCCTCCAAAGCTAAAAGTCTCTCCACAACCGTTCTATCAAACTGATGATAGATCCCGCTTTCCAAGGTGTGTCATTAATGCATCAAGTCGAATTTTCCCTTAATGTTCAACCGATAGCTCTGGAATAGGCAAGCCATCCATCCACGCAGTAGTCGGTCTGGTAGACATTCATGATTGTCTTATAAAACACATACTCGAAGGGCTCTAAATTTAGCACCATCAGCCCGGTTTCAGCGGAGCGGTGAGAGATCCCGAATCTGTAGGGTATAACCCTATGCTGGTGCTGGTAATACCCTCCCTCATGGGAGTCGCGGAGGGTTCACCCATGCTGCTTTCTCTAACTGAGCTGTAGACGATTTCGCCTTCAACTCCTTGCCAAAGACCGGGTGTGACACACCGTGACCGGGACAAAGAATAAGGCCGGTTTCAACCCTACTCTCCACACTGATCAGGAAACATTTCCTCCTAGACCCGCCAGTAATTTCACGGGGACTTGGCTTTTAGTTACCAGTCGTTGCTCACAATTTTCCGTTTCCACAAAAGGGTGCTCACACAGAGCGGAAAAGGTCCCATGTCTCTGTCCAAAAAGAGCAATTGCGAGGGCTGATGCGTGCCATGACGACCGGATTTAGCATTTCACTACGGGGGTTTTTGGATTTTTAATTTTATCCCCTATTTAATTTCGGGATATTTATCAAGAAGTATCTTTCGGAAGTAGGTATAGATTGTTCGTATATATATGACCAAGGATATGATGGAGCTCCAGCGATTAGTGGTTATTTCCACACATTCCAAGCGTACGTACAATCGGATTTTCCTCTTGCCATTTATGTGCACTATGCTCCACATACATAGTTTTAACTCAGCCGTGATTGGAGCTTGTGATGCAGCTGGCATTAATAATGCGTTGGGGACTGTTGCAGCGTAACAAGATCTTTGTATCTTTACAACACCTCGCTCAGTCCTAACTCCCGTAGGAAGTCCAAAGGGTTGTTTGGTGACATTGAGTATATGTGATTCGGCTGCGGACACAATGACCCGAGTTGCTTCTCCCATATTTTCACCACAACCTCGCATTCGATAAGTATGTGCCAGCTGCATTATCACAGAACCGGCATATATTGTTGGACTATGTATATCCCGAGTCTATGTAGGTGGCTTCTTAATCTGCATTGACCTGTGAATATACCTGTTCGAATTCTCAGTTTTTACTTGGGAGACTAATACGTTTCTCATATATTTTACTATTGTATCCTCGCAGCAGTCTTTTGCCTATCTCTTTTGGCTATCGCAGCATAACGCGTTATTCTCCGCTAGTTCTCACTGCTCGCCTAAGCTGTTCTATGGTGGTGGGTGGCTGTTGTTGTCTGGCAAGCGTGTCGGCCACCTTATTACCTCCTTTGTGGCCCGGTACACAGAGGAGTAAGACCGTGTTGATGTCCGCTAAGACGTCTAGCCTCTCAACGCACTCGAGAACAATTGCGGATTTGATTTCATTGGAAACAAGAGCTCTGAGTACGGCCTAACTATCGCTTAATATTAAAATGTTTTCATCATGATACTTTAGCTGAAGATTGAGCTCTGTTCACACACGAGAACCTCCGCTAGGAATATATGTACCTGGCAATTGCCCTATTCCTGACCCAAAAATTCCAGCTCCAATGCCCTTGGGTGTATTCGAGCTGTCTGTATTCCAAATAACGGGGCTCAAATGTTAGCATTTATTTATATTTAAATCATTCCAGAAGGTTTGTTCCTCCGTAAGGCTCCACTTCTGCAATTTTCTTTGTGATTGGAGCAACATATTTCATTACCGATGTTTTTTCTTTTTTGTTTTTTTTTTTTGAAGGTTATCAAATTTATGCATTTCGTTGGAGCACATGATTTTGTTGCTGATCAATGAGGGTCGAATCAAAAAATCGTATAAGCGATACGTTATTCCAAATATTTAAATACGTATTATGTAACCCAACTACTGCAAATACTTAATTTCATTAACTCAGATCTACCTTACGTCAATCATTTTAATGTTATCCGTCAAGCATGCGAACAGAACCACACATTTTGGTTTGAATATGGCTTACGACTCTTGTTCGGTGCTTACTAAAATATTTATGTATATCCTTATGGCTTTGAAGTGTTTGAGTTGCAAAAAAGATCCGAGAAAACTAGCCCCACAGACAGCTTCAGCAGGTCCCCACTGATGATTGTTGCATACTTAAATGTTAATGTGCTGCCATTCTCAATAAAAAATGGAAAAAAATGTTATCGAAACTGTCGAAAACATTTACCCAAAACATAAATATTGGCACAGTACATACACTGAGGGAAATAATGCATAGTAAAATATTTTCATACAAAAATTTATTACGCACGTATTTGACTGTTCACATCTAAGTATGTATATGTAAGTCTACATACCCTGCAGCAATAAGGCGGCCAATTTGCCATAAAGGACTAGTAATTCACTGGCTAAAATTTTACTTGTCAGAATTGGACATTTGCTTGCATCGAAAATGTCAGCCTTCGACCAGTCCCCAAGGAATCGGTCTAGAGATAGACGAAGAGTACAGTTTGGCAGTGACAGGGTGGTGTTGTCTTGCTATTCAATAAAAAAAAAAATTTCAAGAACACCACCCTGTAAATGTCCCAATCGCTTCGTCTGGCCTTGATTTAAAGTGAACATTTGAACACACATTTACATGTGTGGATGTAGCTCGGTGCGCAGAGATGCTTGCCAAATGCCGTCAGAAGCAACATAGTTGTAAAATGATAAAAAAAATTTTTTTTTTTTTTTGTTTCCAAAATATGAAAAAGCATCTGTGAAGTGCAGAACATAATCGTGGTCCAACGAAAAAAAATCTCCAAAATTGGACTAGTCCAGGATTATCTTACGGTCACTGTTGAGTAGACCGGTCCTTTTCCAATGACACGCTAATGCTAAAAATGGCAATTGAAAGGATTGGCAGGGGAATTATGAGGGACTAGTGCTGGTAACAATAGGGACTATCTGAGGGATAACATAGGGTGAGTCTACATTGCTGCAGGGTACGCATCCCCAGCATGCAGAGCGGTGACAACACACACATACATACATAGTACATATTTATCCGTACAAGTCGCTTGCTGTGGTGTTGACGGAAACTCAACATTTGAAAGCACATTTATATGGCTGTCTGTAGCTGAGTGTGCAAAGATGCTTACCACAATTTGTTGATATCCAGAGAGGAGGGTCTGGGTTCGAATTCCCATGCAGGCAACATGCAAATTAAACATTTTATTTTTTTTATTTTTTTATCTTGATTATTCACTTCACGGATGCTTTTTCAGAACGAACGCGGTCATTTTAATATGCGCGTAATTTAATTGAATATTTACCAATATACAGTACTTTCCTTGATGTTTATAGTAAGATCAATTACGTTTCTATTTGATTTTAATATTTTTTCCCCTCAGTGTAGTTTTCCTATGGACTGTGGAAGCACTAAGTGAATGAATTCAGCTGATGCCAAGCTTTTTTGCAACATGCAAACTTATACAAACATCTTTTTTACTAAATTTATTTTTTCTCTACACACCTGTTTCGAATGGTTTGTGCAAATGAATTTGTTCAAGGAACTATTCGATGCGGTCCGCTGTCTTAACTTTTCACTTTGAACGTGACGTGTTGTTTGTGTGTTGTTGCATGATTTATGATGCCCCATCTAAACGACGTGCTGAACTTGTTGAGTTTCCAGAATGGTTTTGCGTATCCAAGCTTTAAAAATTGTAGGCAAACAAGAAAGTAGAGTTTGAAAAATAAGAAAAATTCAATTATGCCTGCACTTACCTGCCATACTTGTCAACAGCTATGCAATAATTTATGCACACAAAAGATTATTCATACTCAATTTACCAACTGAGCCATTTCTTTTTACTCTCTTTTTGATTTCAGCTTTGACAGTCAATTAGGCGTCGATGACATGGCATACGCCAAGCAACTATAACTGGTAAACAAGGAGCAAAAAAAACACCACTTCAAAGTAGTTCATAAAAGCAAAACGCACACACAGGCAATAACTCACGTACAGGTGTAATCAGCTGCGCTCAACCTGCATCTAGCAGAAGGCAACTTTCAAATTCAGCATAACAGTTCAACTCATCGCACAAAATGTCGCACAACAGCACCGTGTCTTACCCTGATGACCCGCAGATACCACAGCTAGCGCTCTTTCCACTAGAAGAGGCTATCGAAACGCCCGTGCTGCATAATCTCAGCACTTTGGTGGCTTTCGACGCACAGAATGACAGTTTCAATTCGACACTGGAATATGACTTCTACGAGAACTGTCCAGCCAATGGCGACTTCATCGGCCACATACTCAACTTTGTACTCTATGTGCTCGTTTGCGTAGTCGGCCTCTTCGGCAACACGCTCGTTATCTATGTCGTGCTACGCTACTCGAAAATGCAAACCATCACAAATGTCTACATACTCAACTTGGCTGTAGCTGATGAGTGCTTCCTCATTGGCATACCCTTTCTGCTGCACACCATTGTCAGCGGCAGCTGGCAGTTCGGCAACTTCATGTGTAAGGCGTACATGGTCAGCACATCGATTACGCAATTCACCTCGTCCATCTTCTTGTTGATCATGTCCGCAGATCGCTATATAGCCGTTTGTCATCCGATCTCTTCGACGCAATATCGCACACCAGTCATTTCGAAAATTGTATCCGGCGCCGCTTGGCTCACCTCGGCCATACTCATGTTGCCGGTCATCATATTCGCCGATACGGTCGAGCAACCGAATGGTCACATCTCCTGTCACATTAAGTGGCCTGAGATGGGCCATCATGAAACGGGCTTCACCTTCATTATGTATGTCTTCACGCTGGGTTTTGCGACACCGCTCATTTTCATACTCTGCTTCTACTATCTGGTCATACGCAAGCTGCGCACCGTCGGCCCACAAAATAAGTCCAAAGAGAAGAAGCGTTCGCATCGCAAAGTTACCCGACTTGTGCTCACCGTCATCACCGTTTACATACTCTGTTGGCTACCCTTCTGGATATCGCAACTGGTGCTTATCACCACAACGCCCAGCCCCTGCGCCACACGCTTTGAAATTGCCATTTTCCTGCTTGTCGGCTGTCTCGGCTATTCTAATTCCGCCATGAATCCCTTTCTCTATGCTTTTCTAAGTGAAAATTTCAAGAAGAGCTTCCGCAAAGCATTCGCCTCCATAACGGCTATGCGTGCGAAAGAAACTGTCACAGGCAGCGGCGCCACTGGCACAGCCGCCACAGCTGAGCTGCATAGCAAGGACACGAATATGCTCAGTAAGTTGGGCAAGAAGGGCCGCAAGTTGGCTGCCATACGTCAAAAACAGCAAAAGCAAAAGGAGGCGCTACTGGGTGCCGACAGTAATACAACAACTTTGGTTACAAATACAACTTATGGCACGGGGACAACAGCGACGACAATGACCATGAATGAAGCGTCGGAGGTGCCGCCAACGGAAATTACAAATGCCAATCCAGCGTGCACGAAGAGCGTTGACAATGGTCAGCTGATTAACGGTAATAAGCAAGACAAAACAGCTGATTGACGCGAGCTGCGTGTGGTTGTCGGTGCTGCGACCAACGAGGTGAGAAAGTCGAAGACAAATGGTGCCGCTGCTCAGTGCTGGCATACGACGAATACGTTTACTACAAAAGATGGGCAGCGACCGCCGGTGTTGCATACTGATCTATAAGGGAATCGGCAAATGCATTTGTATGTATGTATGTATTTATGTAGATTTGGTTAAGGTGTGAGAAGAACAAACATATGAAGACCACGACATGTACTGATTTCTTTTATGAAGCTATCCTGCCTAGAGCGTAGCGCTTAACTTAAAATTTAATTAAGAGTGGTTGCCTAGCAATGTACATACATAGCACGCAAATCTGTATTATGCTAAAGCCAAAACGGAAACAAAAACTATAAAAATATAACTATTATTATTTGTAATCAAGTATCCAGGCAATTGCTCAGCAACGTATCAACAAAATACGTATTTAAATCTATACTTAAATTAGAAATAATCCTAAGCGCAGAAAAAAATAGTTTTCAATACTCTAAGTTTTCCTGTGTATGTACGTACTTGTAAGTTAAATATTTAATTGGCTAAGTAAGTACTTGTGTATCTGTACATATCAGTGATTAGGTGTAAATGAATGTTCAAATATAAATAAATGTATGAAATATACTTAAAATAAATATGTATGTATGTAGATACAATTATTGTCTTAAACTACTGTTGACGCAGCTCATGTAAGTACACATGTTTTTTTAACGGGCGTTGGAACAAGGAAATTCTGATTCTGATTTTTATAGTAGAATTTGATGGAAAATATTTTCATAGAACATTTTAGCCCATTAGCTCCAGCCTGAAAAGGTCGTTTTGACCCTTACTTCAAGAAACCCCACAAAAGGTAAATTTGGAAGTTCGTTAGAGAATTGATATATTCTAGAAAATGATTCTTCGGAAAATTTTACTAGGGGTCTGCTCAGGCAAAAACCTCATGCCTCAAACGTAAAAGCTTCTTAAAAATTCAAATAAAAACTTGGCTTTTTTCTACAATTTTTTAAAATTGAGTTTGCCTGTTATTCCTTCTTGGCATAGATTTTTTGTTTTAATTTTACAGAGACTTTTACGTTGGTGACATGAATTTTTTGCCTGAGAAGACCCCTAGTAAAATTGTCCGAGGAATAATTTTCAATAATATTTCAATCCTCTAACGACCTTCCAAATTTGCTTTTTACGGGGTTTCTTGAAGTAAGGGTCAAAACGACCCTTTTAGGCGGGAGCTAATGGGTTAAAATTTTCTACGAAAATATTTCCAATGCGATTTTACTATATATGTCTTAACCTTTAATTTCGGTCAGACATTTATTTTAACCATTTTTTCCACTTTTTTTAATTACTTAGGCCGGGACATGAAAACTTTAGTAGGCCATAAAATAAAAATACGAGCTAACTTTTGCAAATCCAAAGAGGCTTTTACTACTGGATGGGTATACTTTCAGAAAATGTTAACAAAGTCCGGGCTGATTTCTCGCCTGTAGCACAGCGTTACCCATCAACATGTTCGGCAGTTTCCGACAGAGTATTACATTAAAAGCAGGCCTGGACTATGTACGAAAACTTCCAAACACTGACGAAATTTCCATGCTGTTTCTGAGTAAATTGAATGAATTGAATTTAAACGTATTCCACAAACTGTCGATGACAATAAAGACAAAAATAATAAAGACAAAAATAAAACATGAGTTCCTACAGGGCAGTGTCATCTCCGCGGTTATACATAACTTCTAAATATCGAAGCTACCTCGGTCACCAGAGGGAGTTTCCTTGGCTTCATACGCTGACAATTTCCAAATATTGGTGTCTGGCAATTATGGCCTGTGCTAGAAAGTAAACAGCTTGCACTCTGATCTAACTCGACTATCAAACTTCACTTCTCAAACTTCTTTTGGGAATTTACGACGATGGCACTTCAATTCTTACTGTGAACAACAGGGGAAATCCAAAAGATTGCTTTCGACAGCCCGCGCTCATAATAATAATAATTGCCTGCCGAGGGGCAAACGCTGTTTAGAAAAGCCATTTCCAGTATTTCTACTGGGATGTTGCTTTGACCGGGGTTCGAGCCTTGGTCCTGCGGAGTGGTAGTTCGCACCTATATCCATTCGGCTGCAGCGCTCGCCATTTCATAGTAAACTGCAAAGTCACAACCAAGTCCTTAAGTCGCTCTCCAGGCAGGACTTGGGGCCAAGGCAAAGAAACATTGCTGCCAACATTAAAGTACCGCCAGTTTGGTCATCGGGGACATGCATTTCGCAGCGCAACTATGGGATGTTTGCTGGTAATTCCAGAACATTATTTATCCATGTACATACATAGCGAGCCACAGCTGTTCCTTGTAAGGGAGCTCGACCACTATTTTGAACATGGGACGCTCACTTTATCTTATGAAATCGCTTATTTCTGCAGCATTATTCCGTTATAATTTCATCATACCGTCATTGAGCAGGGAAAAGACCCAAGAGCCTTTAACATACATATGTACATACATACATATGTATTGCAATATGCCATATATTCACGAAGCTGCTGGTTCATTCTCCCAGGCGGTAAAATCTGAAGCACTTCTAAGTAAATAGATGCTTAATGGCAGGGGTAGTTCCGTGTGAAAGGAATCTGGCATTAATTAAAAGGCCTTAAAAGAGAAAAGAATCGAGGACGCGAGGATTTTTCCGCTGGGTTACATTGATGGTTGTAAGAAACTATACAAACCCGAGTAAGGATGCCTCCAAATTCATTTATTATTTTTCTAAACGTATGTACGTATTTTTATCCATCCTTGAATATTTGTTCTGCTTTTTTTGCTATTGTACGTTTATAATGCTGGATTTCCACTAGGCATTAAATGGCAAAAACAACAAATGCCAAAGTTGGGCATTAAAAATTAATCGTGTCATTACGTTAAAAAAAAATTGTCATTAAGTTCATTTCCACATGGCATTTTTTTATATAGCATAAAATTTTTGTCATTTCAATGCCTAGTGGAAATTCGGTATAAGCAAAAAATGTTCTTCTGTCGTCGCTTGTTCGTTTATACCCATAAAAGCTATAACATCGTAGTAGTAAAAACCCAGCAACGCGTAAAAACGTAATTAAACTCTTATTTCATTGGATGCCCAAGAAACCATTCGCAGTTACATCAATCAAACTGAAATAATAATAAATCTTTAACTGCTGTGCGATGAAAAAATTTATCAATGAATGAATATACGAAGCTAAGAAAATTAACTGTGAAGTCAGATTAAGAAACCACTTGAAATAGTAATTTAGCTCTACTACTTTTGTACTCACTACAAGTATATCTAAAGCGTAGAAAAGCTCAGAAATTGGATTAGGAGCAAAAACTAGCACAGGCTGCTATTTGAACGGCCCATGGCATTTCTTTAAGTGCGCTAGGTAAAATTTTATTACTGAAATTATTGTGTGCTTAAAGCTTGTTGATAAATCAAGTCACCTGTAAATATTCTTACAAGTATATCCATTAGCACAAATGTTGGACTTTCATTCTCAAAGCGTCCAATTTCCTGGCATCGAAATAAATAAAGACATTGATTTCATTTGCCAAAAGTTTTATATAGGTTTTTTATTGCTTCGCGTTTGCACATTAATTCCTTTAATTGAACGTAAAACGTTTTGAAATGTCGGCAAAATCTTTCGCTTTGAAAACTTATTAGGGAGATTCTCTAAGTCTTGCAAGATTGCACTGCAATACGAAATGAATAAATTTTCTACTTAAATATGCAAGAGCACGAAGACACCACATTGAAAATTCATAGCCATCGTTGACGGTTTGCCCAAAATGTACCATTTGTTGGTACAGTTTTTCCAGTTTGGTACACTGGTACATAACTTTCAGATTTGGTACATTTTTGAAATGGTAAAATGAGATCATTTTTTTAGGTAATTAAAAAGATATTGCAGCCCATGGCAAGAAGATATCCCTGATGTAAGAACTGCATGGCTCATAAGCATGTCGAGTTAGACAGTGCGCATGAAGCCCTGGAAAGCTTAACAACCAAAGGATTTGCACATAAAACTGATTAAGAAATAGTACTCTGAAAAGTGTCTGGCAATAAACCCACTAAAGTCCACCATCACACTAACTATGACTAAACACACCGGTAGTTTCGTAGGTTGAGTTATCGCGAAGGAAGAAGTATATAATGATAACCTTGGACGAAAGACTCAACTGGAAGTTATATCTCATATTTGTTACCAACAACGATGTAGGAGAATTTATGGTAAAACTTGGGGTACTTGTACGGTACTTTTCACAAGGAAGTATATTGCTCCTCTATTCAAACCTCTCACTCCTCTACTCTGTTTAGACAACAAACTCTCCATAAGAATCCCAGAGAGGAACAGATGGGAAGGGGCCTCAGACTTAAACCCAGATTCGACGGCTAAATGTATATGCAGATGTTTCCAAGCTTAACGAAAGTAGATAGCGGCGTTTACTCTGGCGAACACGTGCTAAACATCACTTTCCGCTAACGCCGCTCGAAGGCTCATAACCTCCGTCCCTCCAGGACGGCCTATCGCTATTTATCCTAACAGTCAAGCTGCTATCAAATATCTTAAATTAAACAGAACAACGTCCAAAGTAGCCATAGAATGCAGGAAGACCCTCAACCTGCTGGCATCAAAATGCTCCTTGACTGTTAAATGGGCAACTGCTTAGCCGACGATCTGGCAAGGAGTTCATAGCTCTCACTCTCCTGGACCGCTCTTCTCTCAGATTAGTAGTCGGGGTAATCACCGCACACTGCCTGATGAGCACACACGCTAAACGGTTAGGATACCCCACCAACGATTTTTTTCGCAGTTGGGGGAGGTGGAGAGCATCGAAGATTATCTCTGTCATTGTCCCGCCCTGGTGAAGATGGACAACTAATTCTCCAATAAGCACTTTGTAAATTGTTTAGCCAACCTGACCTCGGCGAACGTTCTCGACCTAACCTGACTTAGTTGAGAGGGTCTGTGTACCTAACAAGTCTTCAGGTTCTGTGGCTGGAACATATTATGCTATTGTCCATGTTTCTTAGTTCAAAGACTCTTACGCATAGGGGAGCGATTATCCTCAACTCCCAGAATCTGAGACATGACAATAGATTGCTTTTATTCCTTCTAATAACAAAAATAAAAACTGTTCAGTTTTATAGTAATAACGCAAAAAAGAGAATTTAAATTAGGAAAGTTATGTTCTAACATAATAAAATATTTCACAAAACTCGCAAAAAATTGGTTTATTAGCTATGTCATTAATGCGTATTTGTAAAATATTTATATACATATATAACTAAATCTATACATCAATGAAACATACTTTTTTTGGTAATTTTTTTACATTTTGGTACACTTTTTGCTTATAAGAATGTTAAGTCAGTGGCAACCGTGGTGGTAG
>NW_023458559.1:33474013-33481143 GCF_013731165.1 Rhagoletis pomonella
TTTTTCTTTTAAAACCACATGCCGCTAGCTAAGAGTGAAAAATTGCTGATTAAGCCACTTTTTCTAAAAAACTATATTTTTAGGCAAGAAGGTAGAACAATTTTCTGAAAGATCAAACTGCCTTTTTTATTTCTAACTGTTCCTGTTCAGTGATATGCAAATTCGCTAAGTTTAAAATAGTCACAGAACATGTGGTAAGTCCCAAAAAATAAAAAATAAAATCTTCAGTAGAAATCTATATCTAAAAATACGAATTTAGAACTGGTTGGAACTATCGAAAAAGGAATGCTACGGAGGGCTGGTTTACTTTAAATAGGTATTTGTTTGGCGGTTTTTTCGTTCAAGTACGCTTTCATTCTACACTTCACAGATGCCTTTTCACAGTTTGGTAATAGAAAATAAAGTTTTTAATTAAAATTTTAACTTCTTGGTACCTTCTGGAATCTAACCAGCCAAAAGTATATTGACGTGTTTTGAAATGCTTAATTTGAATGACATTTATTTAAACAAGTTTGATTTGAAATCGAAAATGCATTTCGAATGACTCAGTAAGAGGGGAGACCAGTATGTTTGCATATATGTACTTATATAAAAAAAATATTTATTGTTGCAAAAAAGGTGGGCTAATAGTTAAATTCATTTACCACCTCTGCATGATTGTAAGTCATGCCGAGTCCGCAAAAAACTCGCGGAACTGTGTCCGGAGAATGCATCAGACTAGACCGAGCATCCTTTGAACTGTCATCAAATTATAACTTAAGCGAGTTTTATTACATGGTAGTTGAGAAGTGCATTTGCAAAAATTTCACAAATTTAAAGAAAGAAATTTCTGCACGTGCAGCAGTACATAGCATGCATTTAGGCGCCTGGTATAAGCAGATGCGCCCAAAACATCATTCTTTGAAAATAATTTAAGGTCCCTACCGAAAAGAATCTGTTTGAGAAAATCATGTTAGTTTTTTCGTCTATCATATTTAGAACTGGTTCGGAACTATAGAATAAGGGACGCAGAGCGAACTAAATCTCATCTGTCGAATTTAGGACTGGTTCCAAACTATAGAGAAGGTAATGCAGCGGGGGGAAATTTCCACTACCTAGGACATCGCCGTGTAAAATTCGCCAGTTGTTTGCATGCAAAAGAGATTTATGTATCGCAAACCAGTTGTGGGTCTAAATATACTAGAAGCCCACCAGTTCAGAACTAGAGATTTTCCCACAAGGAACTTTCATTCACATCTATGTATGTGTAATATCGTTGATATTTTAACAAAACCGTTTAAATCGCCGTTGAGGCAAAAATGAGATTTGGTAACCCTGAACTCCAGGCATCGAGATTTATGCATAACAATCGTAAAATCTTTATTACACTCAGAAAGAAGCATTTCATTAAAACAAGAAAACAGTATCCTTATTTTAGAGTTACTGTTTTTTCCTTAATATTATGGAAAATTTACGCAATTTGAGAAGTTTACCCTTAATTCAGGTTCATGCTAAAAATAGGGTGTCATCAATTTGAGGAAGTAAATTTGCTGTTAAGACAAAGTTAATTGCTTTCCTGGCAAATGTCGGCTGTGGCTACTGCTTCTGGTTCTGAGATGGCAGGTTCGAATTCGATTGGAGGCGCTTAGAGTAAGATAAGTCAATTATTTCAATTTAAATATACATAAACTACAAATTGTAAAACTAATGTCGTATATGTAAAAACCTATATATGTACTCAAATACCATAAAAAATAAATTAGATTAATTTTTTTTAATACAATTTAAAAAATTACAATTAAGAATTTCAAGGTAGTATTTCCTTGGAATAATATACCTTTTTCCTAGCATCAAGGAATGTTTTTTCTGAGTGTAAAACAACAGATATGTAAAATAATAGCTAGCGAAAATACCACCGGCAATGCCTTCAAAGAAAAACCCGTTTTTTCGCTCTCCTGTAAAATTTGAGTACGGTTTTGCAATTGGTCGATGGGCGGTTGTGCAAAAACATCGACGATATGAGTATTGGTTCCTTTGTGTATTCGTTTTATCTTGTGTAAGTGTAACTGGATGAGCGTAGTGTATTTATTGTACCACCAACAACAACAAATCACACGCTTACTCAGCAAATCCTTATCACTGTAAATAAGTTATTGAATTTCTTATTTAGTTTTGACCTTAGTTGCTCTCCTTATGTGTTTGCTAAACAGCAATAAAACTATTCAAATTAATATGAAAATTATTCATGCGGCAGCTATGTCTTTGAAAACTTTCCACTACATTAAAAGCGCTGTGAAAGTGAACCTACAAACCACAAAACGTTGTTCTAGGAGTAAGGGGAAAATTTATATTTCTGATTTTCAATAAGTGCCGAAACAGAACAAAAATTTTTAAAGCAAACGTCGACAACTCGAGCAGATACGGTATTTGTATGAAATCTAATCAATTGTTTGAATCAAAGAAAGCCATTTTCACTAAAAGAGTTTACTTGTTTTTTCGTTAATCATCAAAATTTTCTTCCTTAATGATATCATCTTTCACCGAACAAACACAAACAAAAAACTCTAGACGAGAATGTTTGTCAATTTATATTTCAACTTTGCATGTGTGCACTAAGCCTTACTGTAATTTACGCCTGTGGCCAAACGGCCGTTCCTTTTTTTGTTTTTGAGAGCTATTGGCATAGCACTGCTGTCGTCCCCCATCGTCGGTTAATACTTTATACAGCAGCTAAATACTCCAGCTCGTTGTCATTTATGCTTCAAAGCCTTTAATAAAAGGCCAGACATTGTTTAAGTATGCATACGAAAAAAAGTGGATATTTACATACAAACATAACAAAGCATACAAATATGTTTTCCTCTGCGCGTGGGCAATGTAAGTTGGCACAAGTTTCGAAAATTTCTTTCAAGCATTTTTTATTGCAAAATAAAGCTTTACACGCCAATTAAGTTTTGGAAAAGTTTAGTCATTAACCAGCGTGGAAAATGCAATCATATAACAGATTAAGCGAACTTTTTTTTTCATTCTTTGAGACTCGACAAAAGGAAAGGAAGATTTTTAGGAAAAAGTTTGTATAGAATTGTTAGGTTTTTAGCCAGAGACCGTACCAAGTCTACCGTATGTAGCAAAAATGAGTAAAATTTATGTAGATAACTTTTTACTTTTATTGTTTTGAGTAAGAAATAGCTTTAAATTTTTTTTAAGGAAGTAATCCACAATTTTCGCCGTCTTTATGTGCGGCATTCATAAAATGCAAATTCCAAAAAAAATCCGATAAAGCCTGAGAAGTTTCCGCGAAATCCAGAAAAAACCGAATTGTCCCAAAAATCAGGTAAGACCCTGAAAAAATTAGAAATAAATCCCAAAAACTCCTTAAAAAGACCGAACGAAGCTGAAAGCTTAAATGAAAATCCTGACAAGTTTCGAAAAAGTTCCGAAAGATCAGGAAAATAGCTACAGACGCGAAAATACCCCAAAAAAAACCGTACAACTTTAGAAAAAATCTTATGCTTCTCAAAAAGGTGCGAAGGACCCGAAACAAATTTTGAAAACCAGAAAAATTTCAAAATCACTTTCGAGGAAGTGTCACAAAATTCAGAAAAATTCTGAAAATATACCGAAATATCCCAAAAAACACGATATTTCCAGAAGAATAACCCAAAGGGTCCATGAGTTCGGAAATTTAATGGCCCTCGAAAAATACCAAAAGTTACTGAAACATTTTCAAAATTCCTCAGGAAAATCTCAAAAAAACTAGAAAACCCATGAATCGTTTGCCGACGAAGTATTTTGGTTACTATTTGGTTCTGAGAAACTTCCAAAATTTTCGAAAAAAAAACCTAAACAATTTTTAAATACAAGAACTAGAACAAGTAATTTTTAGCAAAAAAAAACCGACTTAAAAATATATATATATATATATTTCATGATCCAATGATCGGATCTAAACCAGATTAGTATGGGACCATCTCTTAGACACTACCTTTCGGATGTAGAAGAATTATCAAAATCTGTTGACGTGGTCCAAAGTTATGCGGTAACATACATAAACAAAAATATTCCGACGAACTGATAACCCCCTCCTTTTTTGGAAGTCGGTTAAAAAGCCATAAAGAAACGCAAGTATCCGAAAGAAAATCAAAACAAGTTCATAGAACTTTAAAATTCCAAAATGTGCTATAAAAACTACCAAGAAAAACTTGAATATTTTAACAATAATATTTCGAAAAACAACCAAAAGATCCCGAAAATTAAACCATGAAGTATAAAGATGAAGAACCAAAAAATACCTAAGAGTTCAGTAAAAGTCCCAAATTTTCTCGAAAACCGCCGAAAGAATACCAAAAGTTCTTAAAAGGTTCGAAAACAACTGAAGAAAATCTTGCAAAGACTGGATAACCCCATAATAATTCGTCGCATCCCTTAAAGTCGCAAAAAATCCACAAATATTCCGGAAAAATCACAAAATCTCTCTATAAATAAAAAGCAAATTATTCCAAAAAAAATGTATAAAAACTTTCTCAAAGAATCCCGAAAAGCCCTAAAAAAATCAAAAAAGCTGCCGGATAGCCTTGAAATACTCCAAAAGCTCCCCCAAAAAAAAACCTGAAGAAAATTGCGAAAAGGCTCATAATCATTATCACAGTAAGCATTCATTGAAGACGATCTTAAGAGCTAGTCATGATTAAGAGTTTTTGAATGCTTTGCAGACTGAGGTTCTTTGGAGATTCCAAGTTGTTAAAATAACTGACGTGGAAAGTTGGGATGTGTAGAAGACTTCGGACATTTTCAATGAGCTTAATAGATAGAATAAGATGAGATGAGGATTAGGACGTGTGAGAAATGATATGATGTGATGTGATTTACCCTGGGTTTCAGTAATTCAATCTCATCTCAAGTCACTAAATTTGAGATTAGTGACTATTTTTGTGACTTGAGACGATTGGGATATTCAGAAGGAGAGAGTCACAAAAAGTTCAGAAATGTGTGGTGAAAGCAAACACAGACAATCAACTGATAGTGTTTATATATGCCTTTTGCCCGCGCCGCTCAAAGAGTCGCAATGGCCGAGTGGTCAAAGCATTAGGCTGGCAGTCGAGAGGGTCCGGGTTCAAGTCCTCCTCGGCCGTAGAGGATTTTTTATTTTTTTTTATTTATTTTTTTTTCATTAGTTTTATTTTTTTAACAATCTTCAGATTTTAATGTTTTAAAAACAACAAAAATTAATTTCTTCAATACATTTTTATGATATTAAAGCATTTTGGTTTAATTCCTAATGAAATTCTTGTTGAACAAATTTCCTCGCTTCATTTTCGCGTTTTTTTTTTAATAAAATGGAAAGAAATAAGGTTTTCCTCCATACTTCTATTTTTGTGACCTTCTCTTAGCCAGCTGACAAATAAATGACTTATTTTTGAGATTAGAGATGTGAGACATCGTACTGAATTCCAAAAGTCTCAAAATCCAAGTTCACCACCAAAAGTCACTATTAGTGACTAGAGACCGCTTACTGAATGCCAGGGTTAGTGTTACATGGCATGAAGTGATATGATATGTTGACATTTGACGTGGCGCGTGGAGTGATGTTATTTGATGTGATGGTATGTGTCGTGTGAGATGTGATTTGATGTACATATGTAATGTGATGCTATGTGATTAATGTAATGCAATCAGATGTTGTGCGGGCCATATTGAACTTAATAGTATTCCGTTTAATTCTGACAAGACAACTTATCTTGAGTTTGATATTTTTCCGTAAAGCACCGCATATCTAATTTTAGTCAATTATTTGAATTGAAGATAGAACAAAACTTTATGATTTAAAAATTTATATTTATTTTTTTTTATCTAAACTTCCAAAGTAACAAAAATTGTTCTGCCGAAAGTACAGACGTATTAGTTTACAAGCTATTTATTCATAACCACTAAAATCAGATTTTTGAGGTCATTGAATAAATACGAGCAATAACTAAAGGCTTTTTTTTCAAAAACTAAAGGCTTTTTTTCATTTCTCTAGTAAAAACAAATTGGCATTGTTATATTTATTTTTGTATAAATGTGTGAATTTAAATTCGCACACCTGTTTACCTAAATATACTCGTTACAAAAACAACTAGCAAAAATCGCATAACAGATTTAATCGTCTATAACCACAAAGCACGAAAATTTGCGCATGAAATTGAATTTTTCCCGCAAAAAAAAATTAAGAACAATTTTCAATGCACATGGTTGCACTTTTGATAAAAAAAAGAAACACAGAAACTTTTTTTATGATTTGGCTTGACGTATAAAAACTGCAGCAATTAAGCGTTCGCTATTAATTTTTGTGGTTTCGCTTTTGTTGAGGTTTTTACGAGAGCGAGAATATAACAATGCGAACGATTCAAATTCAATAAAACAAACCCACTTAAGTTTTTTATACAATAAAATACGTAGAAAATCAAAATAAATGTGATCAAAATAAATGCTCTTAAATTCGACTCCCTAAAATAAAATATAATATTATACTTTTATTGAAAGTAGTTAAGTTAATTATCACAGGATTATAATATCGCAGTTTGGAATTTTTTTTTTTGGTCCCGTTATCCTGTAAGAATTTAAATGTTTTTTCTTCAACATTTCGCAACCAAACTTAGCTATGCGAGGTCAGAAATAAAAGTTTGAAATAAATAATGTATTCCATTAATAATGGGACAAAAGTAATAGAAAAATAAATTGATGTAGAAAACAACAAAAATAATTAAAGAAACAAGATTTATACAAATTTGAAGAAATTCCGCCGAAGAGTACCGCCTAATCTAAAAATTCATTGTCTGCAATGTGAGCGTGTTTGGCATCTTTCTAAAGGTAATTTATCCACTAAGAAGAATTAAGCAGTAATTTCTCTATAAAATAAATTATATGCCGACAGGAAGCCACTAAATTCGACGAATTTTATACTAAGAATTTTAATAAGTGCATAGCCATGCGTAAGCTCTTCACAGAAAAAAATGTCAAAAATATATTCTTTGAAATAAAATGTTGGTTTGACGTTTTATATTTCCATATAGATAGTAGAGAACTGCGGTATTTCAGAAAAACCATTTTTTTTACCAGATTTAAAAAAATGGTAAATTTTAATGGAATGAATAAAAAATATATGTCAAAAT
>NW_023458559.1:33481243-33483238 GCF_013731165.1 Rhagoletis pomonella
TTTTTTATTCACATCCAATTCTACATCTCATCATTTACATGTTTTAAATAACACAAGCACCATTTTAACCGTTTTCTGAGATTCGACTGAAATTACAGCCATGTTGAATTTCAGTAAATTTATGGTCGAAAATTGGTCAACTGAAGATTTTTTTACATGGTATTAAATTTTTTCGGATACTGCGAGGCTAGTCACAGGGAAGGTAAAGCTTATTTCGCGGAACAAAATTTTATTTTTATGGAACATGTTTCGTTTATAAAAAATTTTCAAGACACACTAATTGATACTTAAATAACCACGGCTTTGATATCTTCATTTTATGCAAAATTTTACATTGATTAGATCTGAAAGTAGTGCATTTACTTTCACTCCCAAAACTTTAAGGAGACCGTTGGACCTAAATATTAGGCAGAAACTTAACTTCCACTCTCTTACATCATACAAAATTTTCTTCAGCCTTATGGAAATTGAGCACGAGGCTGATAAAGTGACTCTACCGTATGATCGTCCATCCAATGGGCTCCCTACACTTGATCTCAGATACGTCCACTGTATACACAGATGGTTCAAGGATGGAGGACAGAGCAGGTGCAGGTACCTTTGGACCTATCAACAAACTTGCAATTCCCATAGGCAAATGGCTCAAGGTATTTCAGGCTGAAATAAATCCAAGCTATTTAGAGACTGATTTGATACGCTACAAATTTTGGTAGCCAAAAACATTGTAACATGGTGTGGAATCGAAGACAATGAGGTCGCCGATGAGTTGGCATGAGAAGGATCGCTAGCTGCCTTTTCGGGACCTAAATCATTTTGTGATCTCAGTTGGTCCTCTTCTCCCTGTCAGGAGAAGGCTCTTCGGCTACCATTTCAACAGAAAGGGTATTATTTTGGAAAAATAGAAATTACATCAGGCTCCTATTAGGGTGCCTGACTGATCACAATCGATTGCTATTCAACTTGCACCGTATAGGTATCACCACAGAGTCGGAATGCTGACTCTGCCTTGAATATGATGAAAATTCAGGGCATATTCTCTGTCACTGTCCGGCTTTGGTCATACAAAGATTGATCAATGGCTTCAATGGTCGAACCATTTGTTATAAGTAATTCGCCTACCAAGGCCCTTTACGGCTTCATTAGGGAAGAAGAAGCGGTCTTAGCCGCACAGGGTTAGGGACTCTCCCTTTAAATGATCCAAAGACCTTTCAGGTCGCGGTGTTTATTGTTCTGTTACACCCAAGTAAGAACTAACTAACTAAGTAACTAAATGCAATTATCCGTAAATATAGTTGGCCATTCACAAATTGCCTTTCATACTACTAAAGCCAGTTGATTTTCCTAGAAACGATATGTCACATTTTCCAAACGGATTACCTAACCTAGGATCGATTGATGAATTTATGGCAAATTTTGCATAGTTTTTAACAAAATTTTGAAATTTACGATGAGAACTTTTTTTACCTGCAACTTCTTTCTTGGTCATAAAATTTTGATCTCTTACGAATTTCTACTGACTACTAAATATTTGGCATATTCTTAACTGGCATGGATGCCACTTAATTTTGTAGATGGCCAGCAACCACAGTGTGCTGTTTTCGAACGGTCACTGCCAATCTTGAAACGCTATGCTGATACCTTCTCATGAATGCTAAAAGATATACCAAGTAGGTGATTTTCTTATAAAAACATTTTTTTTTACCTCAAGTGCCCTTTTCTGTATAAATAACGAAACGTTAACTACTTCTTTTTGAATTACCTCTAAAATTCATTCAGAAAATTTGTCTTTCCTTACATAAGCACACTTTTGTTGCCTTAAAATTTAATTTACTCGGAATGACACTACACTGTCTTTGTACTCGCATTTGCATTTTGGTTACACTTAACTCATCTTGTATCCAATTTCATTCTTAAGTTCAAAAGATAACCGTTAAGTCGTCTTTGTTTTTAAGTAACTGATTTCCTAAATTTACATACTTTTCTAATTTTCTCCGA
>NW_023458559.1:33486238-33487980 GCF_013731165.1 Rhagoletis pomonella
ACTTTTTGCTTATAAGAATGTTAAGTCAGTGGCAACCGTGGTGGTAGCATACATAAAGCCTGTTCCAAGTACTTCACGATTTGCAGAAATTTAGAGAATATTACAGGAAGCTTTTCCCTCAACACACCTTCCATAAGATTTATTAATTGCGAAAACAGCTTATCTTGTAAATCCTGTAAAATCTGCGAATCTTGAAGTACCAGGAACAGGCTTATTGGGCTTATAGGTTGCAGGCAGCAAAAGTCTGTGTCACATACAATAACAAAATTTAACAACAAAAATTAAGTCAGCAAAATGAGCGGAATGCGAGAAATATGTAGCAGCAAGCCTTAGAGAATATCCCTATTGTCTTGTGTCAAGAGACAATATTAGCAGCTTTACGCCTCAAACTGATGGCAAGCATTTAAGCGAAGTTTGTTTGAATATAATGTGACTTTGTACATACATTCATAAGTATGTTTGTACAGCGTCATTAATCCAAAGCATTACGAGCCTTTAAAAAAAAAAAAAATTCTTTGATAAATTCAAGATATTGATGTGCTAAATTGAGGCCTAAAGGAAGCGCGGCATTCATGACAGCTTGCCAGCTAATGAAAGAAAAAACTTTGACAAGGAAAGCGTTTCCTTTTCTTGTTAAATTAATTGAGTGTTGCCTTATGTATTGGTACATATATAAGCAGGCACGCATATACATACGTTCATAAGTGTGTAGGCATTTTTATATATTTGTGTTCCCATTTGGCTTACATGAATCTCTTCTTCTGAATTCTGAATATTGAGTAGGAAACTTTTGATTTAAGATGCTTGCATTTATTAAGAAGAGTATATGATAAATACAGTTACATAAACATTTGAATGCGCTAATTTATCGATTCAAAGCGTTTAGTTGCAAATGCCAAGCAAACACACATATCTACATATTGTCGCTACCATGTTAAACTATCGAAAAGTTTAACATTTAAAGATAAAGGGTTTAAAATATGTTATTTTTTTAATTAATAAAATTCGATAAAAAGAATTTATATGAATTGGTTTCAATAATATGCCAAAATTTATCACATTTGGAGTCGAAATTATTTATGTCGAATTTTCGCGATTTTAAAAAGTTTTCATTTTTTCAAACACTGGTAGAAACCTCTAAAACTTTTTTAAAATTTTTCAATTTTCATGGATGTCTTTATCTTGCACGTAGAACAAAATAAAGCGGTGCTCCATCAAAAAAAAAACATGTAATGTTGATTTTTTAAGCATCACCTTAATACATACATATATGAACACTAGGTTTTGGCGGATATTGTTTTTGCAGAGATCGATGCCCATAATCTTCACATATTTTTTTCACTAGTTAACCTAAATAACATCAATCAGTTCGCAAGTTCTCAAGAATAAAATGCTATTTATTTCCTGAAGCAAATTTACAGCAACTTTTTCAAGAGACAGAATGAATGGAAAATATTTCTTGAAATTTTTCTTTAGAACTGGATACTAAGCCTACAGGCGGATTCATGCTCTGACATTTTCTTCCATGCGGTTGTTGTGGTTAAAGATACATATCTACATATGTGTAAATTTCTTCCCCCAAATTCGCCTAGCTATTCAGCGTGAAGGATTAGAAACATAACCTGCAGGGAAACCCCGTACTAGATATTTATCGCCTAAAACGAACCAATCCGATAGCAACCAGATTCCAATCAGTTCAAAAGCAGGGATATGTGGTACTTTTAAAAAACCATTTTATTTTT
>NW_023458559.1:33488080-33495939 GCF_013731165.1 Rhagoletis pomonella
TAAGTAACTGATTTCCTAAATTTACATACTTTTCTAATTTTCTCCGAAAAATAATTTAGTTACCCGGCCGGCATATGACACTCCTAAGAGAAGCAGTAGTGAATTAAATAAACAAACAAGCAAGTAAACCAAAGTCAAAAGCAATCGAATTTACTTATCAGCAAAACGAGCAAAACAACCAACAGCACTTAAAAGCAATGACTGAACGCTCCTTCAAAGCATAAAAACCGCAACGGCACAGGCGCCCAGTGCACACAAACCACTAATTCAGACAGTCAAGTGATTTTAAGTCCTTTGCGCCTACTTCTTGCACTCCTTCATCAATTACAACAGCTTTGTGGCGTGCCGCCGCTCACCTTGAACTGCCATTGACAAACGGCAGTCAACGCTATTCGCCGCTTACCACCGACTGACTATCTGCTCATTTACAGCAACATCGGTGTTTATTACCGTTGCAGCTGTCACCGCAGAGTCATCAACGGTGGTGCTACTGCCATCGCCCAAGCAAACTACCACCCATCAGCGCAAAAAAAAAACAAAAAAAAACGTTTGAAAGGTAAGACGAAACCTGTTGGCAATGCCTGACTACATACTTCGAGTAGAGGTAAGTGGTAAAGTAAGAGTATACAAAAGAAATAAAAATACGCTTGAAAGTTAAATGTTTATTTAAACGCGCACGAGTTTACATGAAAATTACGAGCAGTAGCGCCAGCGCCAGCGCGAGCGTGAGCGCTAACGCGTTTAAGTGTAAATTCCTTTGCTATGCTTTCAACACTTTCGCTTATGTACTTTGGTATTTCGCCTTTGACGCTGACAGAGCGTGAAATTACTGCCACACCTGGTATCGCCAGTTAGGCCATTGCCATTACTAAGGCTATGGCTATTTACACATACATAGACACGAGCACGACCACGGCCACTGTCATTGCCAATGTCAATTTGTTGCTATGCTATTCATATTCCTTGCCATAATAGCTATGAGATTGATAGAACAGCTGTCACTTCAGCGAAGAAGAAACAATTTAAATATCGAAAAAAAAATATTTGTTTAAAATTCTAAACAGCGTTTTTAGAGATTTTTGAGGACATTAATAGAAAATATGATAATATGGTTTATGAATTTTCTACGGCTTCAGAATGCGCTGCTTTCTAAGCTTTGATATACGAAGTGTGGAAAATGGGAAAAATTTTATGTATGTACATACTTACCTAAATCTTCCACCAAGGAAATTTTATTTTTCAGTGCGGAATTAGTACGCTAAAATAAGCAGCAGTTTTTTTTTACTTCTCATATTCAATTTGGTAATCTAAACACGCATAAGCAGGAACTGTATCGAGCAGCAGTAGCGTAGCCAAAATACTTGCACCTGCAAACAGCGTCTTAAATTGATTTCAAAGATTTCAAGTATAGAAATATTTAGTATTTTCGTTTCAAGAAGCAATTTAAAGTTTTCTCGGTCAGCCTTTCCTAGAGATTCCTCTTCGATGTTTTGCCCCATAACTTCATGCTTGTTTAGATCAGTCCGTTCTTGTCTTCTCTTTGTCACAAAGGCAAGTTTGTTCCTACGTTGCTTTTTGTTATCTAGAGGACCGACTGTAATCTAATAGCTTATTCTCTTTATCTGCATTCACTCTTTTTGATGACGCTGGGGTAAATGGTTGAGTTTAATCCTTCAATGTCTTGATTTATATGAGCAGGTTTTCATATTGGCAGTTACATGCATGTTCAATTCCGAATCTTAGGCCTTTATCTTCCTTATAATGCGACTCTTAACACCTGCGACTCGTACAGATCCCTAATCCCTGATTAACAACGGAAGAGTGTTCCGGAGCAAATGAGTCACACACACAATTTTCTTGTTCCCATTTCGGATGTATAGCCAATGAATTTTAAAATTGACATCAGCCTAAAGCGCGAATCTGTTCTCTTTCTACTTATTTTCTTCAATTGCTTTGCGGTAAACTTCTAATCGGTACGGGGATGATCAATGCAGAAGACCTCGGTACCGGTACTTTCTTGGCTTTCACCATTTTTATTTATTACTACTTCTTTCTCTGATACCAGTGTGCGAATTTAGGAAGCATGACTATCTTAGTCTGCTTATACATATAATAGTTCATCCAGCCCCGCATTCACTAGCAAGCTCTCCATATACTAGGTGCCACTCATGGTCTCAATGAACGGTGAGCTTTAAGCTTGCATTTTTTGATGTAAATACATGCCGTCAACGAATCGACAGTGGGATTGCCAGCTACTTGGTTACCCTCTGCAGTGGTACTTGGAGTTCGCTTCGCCGCAAGGAAAGGGATGGAGGGAGGATTTAATTTCATCCCTGCTTTCATGGGGTTGCCATTTCAGATGGTGTTCTTTCCATCACTTTTCTACTATACACTAAATACCAATTTCTATCAAACTTAATAACCTTAGTACAAGGAAGAAATTCGTTGAAAACTATTCAAAGCGGACTTAAATTACACCCACTTCCCGTGTAATGGTAAATTTTAGACATCCTAACACTCCGATATTTCAAGCTGAGGACAATCTCTTAACAATAAATAAGACTGATATAGACTTTTAGGAATTGGGCGTGGCACTGCCCACTTTGTGACTACAAGGTGTATCTCGGTAACCAATTTATGGATTTCTGCCACACTTAGTTCAATTATTTAATTCAGCATATTATCGAAAAAGTTTGAAATGGGGAAAAATCTCCTGCTTATCATGAGCCGGGTATATAAAGTTCGGTTTCGGCCGAACTTATACTTCTTTACTTGTTTATTTAGAAATCAAAGGAAAATAGAGGTCGCTCAAAGCGCTCAAAGTTTTCCATGTATTTTCCAAAACTCTATTTCAGTTCAGGAGATTCCCAGTAATAATACCCAATTATTGATTTAACCAGTAAGTAAGGCTCTCCTCTTCTATGGGTCCGATCTACTACCACCCAATTTCTGCCGCCTCGAATACGTTCAGGGCTGGAGCGTTCGCGTCCATTCAAAATTCGCACAGATATTTTAGCTAATTTAACAATTATTGCATTGGACGGTCATCACCTGAATGTTTCAAACAAAAAAGGTCCCATGTACTTATCTTCTACGAAATAAATTAGCAAGCTGACTATTTTTATGTGCTGCTGCTGCTGCTGCTCTTTAATCAAGCACTGCCAACAGACAATGAAATGGGGTAGACACATGCTTATTTAAAAAAAAAAAAAAACTACTACTATTGGCTTTATCCACGCAGCTAACTAAAACCATCGCACATATTCCACCCACATTTCAGCCATTAATTTAGAATTTATGGGCGAATTCCCAAAAATTTAGAAAAACTACATACAACGGGTAGAGCCATAAAGCTGCAAGCGAATTTACAGGCGTGACGTGGCTTTACTAGCGGTTGCGTAGATAAAAGTTGCGTATTTTAAATGGCAATTTTTAGTTGCCAAAGCAGAGTTAGCGCAAAATTTTGATACGACAGAAGGAGCAGCAGCGCAGCAGCATCACTATCGAGCCATCTAACAGAACAGAAGGCACCACAATGCACGCGTATGTACGCCAGGGCGTATGAGTGATAACGCTTTTAATTACCAGCACAATGACCGAGATCTGCTTTGTTGAGTTTATATGTAGGAATTTGTGTTAAAAACAAACAAAAGGCGACTCACACATGCACATAATACAAATGCACACATGTATACATACATATGTACGTACGCACATATACATGCACGCACGTATTTATTTTATTTAGTTAGCTGCCGTACTGAGAATGCATTCAGTTTGCTTCACTACACATTTAACACTTCTCACCCTGTTTACTGCTCAGCCACCTCATATGCCACCCTATCTTAATTCACGTTACTTTTTTGCCACTGACCCGGTGTTGCTTGCTGTTTTCACTTTTGCTTTAACATTGTGTATTTTTGTAGGTCACTTGCCACCAAGGAAATAATGTGGCAGCTAACTTGCGCTGTTATATATGTATGTATGTAACGCTTTCTATCATTTAGCAGCAGCGTGGTAAGTTTAACAAGGTGCAGCTGGTTTCGCAAAATGTCTAGATTGCACATTAGATTAGTTAGTTATAAAATATTTAAGGTTCTTGAAAATTCTTTGGATTTCTCTTCATTACGAAGTAATCGTAAGCATTAATTTTTTTATCAAAACAAAGGATATAAAATTAAAAAAATAAAACTTTTTTTTAATGTCTACTATCTTTTGTAAAGAGCTGTCGGAGTGGGCAAGCTTCCAAGCAGGCTAGATATGGGATCTGAAAGGCCGAGTTGCATAGCTGCACTGCTAAGGCGGTTCTAAAGAACTAGTTTCCACGCCGCGAATTCGCTGCTAGTAGTGAAGCTTCAGTTGGGTTAGGCTTCGCGATGTTTACCAGGCTGTATGAAAGGACCAGATACAGAACATCGTTGTTTGGCCGGATGGAAAAGTCTAAGTTCCATGCCGAGCCTTTCTATCTAATAGGCAGCGTTTGATAGTGAACAAGTAGTAATTTCGATGGTTTATATGCTGGTGCAAATTTATGGTTAACAAATGGTCTCACCAACTACCAAAACGAGATTAGTTTACTTTCTCTTTCTTACCTGAAAGATTATAGGAAGGCTGGGATGGTGTGGTTGCAGGGACACACATAGGCCACGACTTAAGGCCCGCTGTGATACCACAAACTAAGAGCTTCCACTTCCCCTTGCTGAACCATTTTGAATCCTTGACGAAGCTCGCCAGGCACCAAGGATTTAAATCTCCCAATTTGTCAAAGTCACAAAAGAAAAGGGACCCCAGAAAGCGTAATCTGCTCCTCGATAATGCCGAACAGTTACAGAAAAGGTGGAAAAGGTAGTATTTGCAACTTCTGCAGCATCTATTGTAAGGCACTCCGAGCAGTTCTGTATATTTACCTATAAGGCAGTGGCCTGTTAGAGTACCGATTTTGTGAAATATATCCTCCCCCTTTAGAGAATGTAAGCTTCAAGACCTTCTTCTGCTTGGTCGTACTCAAACCTCCCCTCCGCCCCCTCCCCCACAATTTCGTCCGGCATACGGTTACCCTCTATATCACTATGACCGGGTACCCAAATGAGGTTTAGGCAGTTCCGTTCTTGCAGAGAACGGTGGCAGTCCAGCACATTTTTATATTTAATTGCGACGGCACTAACAGCTTTAATTGCGGACTGATTGTCACCAAAGGTGAACAGCTCTTTATCTTCTAAATCAGTACAAAGTGCGTTCACAGTCTCCATTATAGCTGAGACGTCATCCTGGCATACACTACAGCAGTCGAAACCGGACAACGGTCTGTATAACCCAGTAGAAAGCTATATTTTTCCTAAATGTAGCAGTAGCCCAGCAATGCCGATTCCCATTGCCATGTCTGTCTTAATCGCAGCAAAGATACCATCTTTTGACCCACTCAATATAGTGGAAAAGGATCCAAGAAGCCATTTAAATCATAATTTGGGATTATCGGAGTTTCTCCGTTAATGCAGATCATATTAATCCTCTGTACTTTGCTTAGAGGCCTTGTCCAAGGCAGGTTGCCATAATAAAATTCCGTAAAGGAGAATCCGTCTGACCACCGCTGTATAAATCCAGCGGCATATACTCGGGCTCAACACGCAGTTTTACCAATGTCTCTCTTGCATGAATTTAGGGCCGCAGACGCCTTGTCCTTTCAGCTTAGTTTTCTGTCGAGAATGATGGTAAGAATTTCATTTTATACGTAAAGCTTAAGAGTCGCGCGTTTAGTTCACCAGGCTGTGCAGCGCGGTCTCCGTGGTCTTGCCTTCAGATAGGCATGCTGATTGTTAAACAGTAGTCGACTCTCAATGATGATAGATAGGTAGTTACTAGCTATCCTTCTAGGGTTTTAAGCACAAAGGCAGAAAGGCTAATTTGACTGAGACCCTTTCGATTTGCATGTGAAGCCTTGCCGGCTTTTTGAATAAAGACAACGGAGACAGATCTATGTATATGCCGTCGGTATGTAGCTTAGCTTAAAACAGGCCATGAAGATGTTCATTAGCCAATTCACAGGCGTTTTAAGTGTCGCAGCCTGTTGTGCGGCTGTAATCCCATTCGGCCTCGCCGCCTAATAGGGCTTGGAGCTTTGTATCGCCCAAGCAATTCTCTCCCTTGTGACCGGCACATTCACTAACCCGCCCGAAGAACGGTGTAGAAAACCACCTGTCTGCGAACTTCCTGGGAAATGTGAGTCCAGGAGCAGTTCTACTCTTTCCATTTCCATTACTTACACTATTCAAAAAGTGTGGAATAAAGTACACACAATTGCATAAACGAAACTTATTATCGCAGACACAACTATGCTTAATTAAATTTATTTATGCTGCTCTAATTAAAATTTTTTTTCGTTTAACGGCCATATATAAATAGTATTTGCTAGTAAAGTTGTTGAGTGTATGGTTGATTCTTTTATTAAAATGGTAACAATTGCATTATGAGAAACCATGCATATAATTAACTTTTTAAAGCAAAAAAATGCATATGAGCCCGCACACGTTTGTTGGTTTTTGGCTGAGCAATATTTTTAACCACAAGCCACTTTTTTAACTGCCATCAACGGAAGTTCGTTCGCAGCAGGATATGGGTATTAAATATACATGCATGTGTAGTTACTTTATACTTTGTCTACTTGTCTGTGTTTACTTACATGCACCCGTAACTTGTTCCAATTTATTAGCTGCATGATTAAAATTCTGCACTCAGCTGGTAGGCCCTTCACTGGCGTTTAAAAGCAATTTACGAGTATGCATTAAGTATGCAGACTTTGAGTATGACTTAAGGCAATGGCTTATTATTCTTTGAAAGACGCCAATGCAAGCAACTTCTGATCACCACACCCGCTCTTCAACTACGTACTTCAATTACGCGACAGACAATGACTTAAGTGTTTATTTAAGCGACCTTTATTATGTTTGCAGACAGGCTGTCATTATTAAGGGAGTTGTTACGAGTAAATACAGTCTGCTATGTGAAATGGTAATGGAATATTTTTTTTATATTTTGGAGTAAAAAAATATATATAACTAACCGCGCACAATACGAGTTGAAAGACCGCGGATGACGCAATTTTTCAATGATCTCCTTTATTTATCAAAAAAGAAATCAACACAAAAGTTACACTAACAGGGCAATTCTGGCTGAGATAATAAAAAAGTCTTTCGTATGACAAGATATATGGCATGATAGTTGTTATTCTACTACAAAAGTCTTAGAAAAAACATCTTATTCACCACTCGTGGTGAAAAGTTATTTAGACAGAAAGTACTTGTATATCAGTTAGCTCGCGTCGCTTCATCAGTCGCAATGGTCGCGACACAGCGCGCAGCGATTTTTGTTTACTATATTTTTATTTTTAATATTTTTATTGAGCTTTGTACCACGATTGTTTTATTAGGAAAAATTTAAAAAGCAACAAAGTCTAAGCGTTAGAAGTTATAGCAGCTATTTCGATGATCGATCACCACATCTCCTCATCAGACTTCTTTTTTTCTAGACTTCTTTTTTTCCAAAAATTTATAATATTCCTATTTTTCCCTGCTCAATAGATTTTTTTCATTCTGAGCATTTATGGAATGTTACAAACAACCATTCTGTGAACAAAGTTCACAAAGGCACTCGGGCATTAAAATACAAAGTTTTAAATTCCTAAGCTGCTGGCAACCCTTGTAAAAAATATTTTTAAAATAAATACGCCCTTCTTAGAGGTGCTCGTTTGATACACATATTAAAATATTTTATTAACCTGTTAGTTAAATTTCGAGTTTCTAGATAGATGGCAGCTACCCCAAACCCCCCCCCCCCCCCCCCCCCCCCCCCCCCCCCCCCCCCCC
>NW_023458559.1:33496039-33496159 GCF_013731165.1 Rhagoletis pomonella
ATGTTATTTTTTATTTTTTTATTAAATAGTACGGGTTCTGAGCTTTCGTAAGAAGATATTTTTTTGCACTGTTTAAAGTAATGCGTTTTTCGCTAATGCATAAAATAATTTTTTCATTTT
>NW_023458559.1:33496259-33501394 GCF_013731165.1 Rhagoletis pomonella
AAAAAAGGCGAGAAATTGTAAGTGCACAAAAAGCAGAAAAAGTTAATGTTTGAGCGGTAAACGCGGAAAATCAAAAATTTTCGACAAGTTGAAAAGTTTTGCAACTATGCTTACTTTTGCACACTTCACTTGATTTTATATAATTATTATTTTTTTTTTTCGTTTTGCTCGACATTTATTAGTGTTGTTAAAGTGCTTTTAGGGAACAAAACTAATTAACGTTGCTGATAAAAGTTGAAAGTTACCGGCGAGGATATGAGTAAAGAAGAGATTTGTACGTTACTGGAGGAGCATGTACCGATAGTTATAAAAAAATTATTGTGTTAAATAGCAAATATTTTTCTTTTCCTAAGGTGCCTCATAGCTATCCTAGTAGAGAAAGAGGGAGAGAGATTTAATGAATTAAGAAAAGTATAGAGGGGCGTCTTAAAATCACATGATGAGTTTGTATGTGCGTTTGGACCACCCATAATGATTTAGATGACTCTCTCTATCTATGCTATCATACAAAAATCGCACACCCGTGATCGTTGGAGATCTCATAAGAGAATTTAAAATTTTCGTAAGGGAACACAAATGCGACATCAGCTACCTACCTACCTTCCTACCTTCTCCTCTAGTTTAGATTAATCGGTGTAGAAGTGGAGTGATTCATTTTCATCAGGAGCCCTTCTTTAACAGGAATGGAGATTCTGTACCTCTTTGTGGGGTTTAGACTTAGTACCCAGTAATCCGTGCCCGGTATATCTATATTCTTTAATATTTCTAGCTGATACTTGGCAACCATGCCATGTTATTTACGGATCGCCAGGTGCTATGACTTCTTCGTTGTTATTTCGAAGAACTCACATGTTCGCTTCGCCGGACTGTGGGTTTTTGTGGCCCCCGCTGCATGGAACCACACCACGCAAAAACTCGTACCCCTATTTTCTTTGATAGGGACACCACATACCCACCCTCTTTTATTCCCCCACCCCTACTTGTCCAATACCTTAACCCCTTCATAAAGTTTTACTGCCATTGGCGTTATATTGCCGGCGATCATTTGCCCTCCCTACTATGGTCGACAGTGGCCCATAATTTTCGTCGACTTTACATCATTCCGCCCTTTGTACAACGTCCGTCCGTCGGTTCAAAATCTAAACCTGAGTCGTATGAAAAAATTAATTAAATCATTTGTCGCGAAATCTCATTTCATCTCGCCTAACTTTGCGAGGCTGAAGGATAGGTTGACAACAATAAGCTGATAGCCTTCAGATTTGTGTCTCATGATTAACTCTCATGATTTTACTAGAGGTAATTATCTGCGCAGAGCTATTCGATTGACTTAAATTCTACGATTGTGATTTTATGACACATAGGAATAATTAAATAGCTGGATATAGACGCGACCACGATGCTCCGACTGTATTTACTGCTAGGCAAGGCGAAATGCTTCCACTTTGGAACTAAGTTATTATACGTGCGACGTTGATGTGATAGCCCAGCACCCCTAATTAAGTATAGCCAGATTCTTACGGCACCTTACTACGGAGTCGGGGAAAACTTGCTAGTTCGTGGCTGTGTTCAGTTTGCAAAACATTGGGACACAAATGACTCCACAAGGCATTTGCTACAAGCGAACTGGTCGCGACTTCCCGCCTTCACGGCCCATACGACTTCTCCCAGGCATCGATGTAATTTAAAAAGTTTTCTCAAATGATGACCGTGCACTTGGGCGAATATGATGCGCCCGGAGACAATGTGCACGTCACTCGCGAACCAATCTCTTCGGTTTCTCACCAATTTTGGCGCAATTTTTTTTTGCCGCTAGGCTTACCAACAAGCCCCTCCTTTTATTATGGTGTGCCACTTATCCGTGTCTGAATCGCTACATGTTCGCTGTTCTTTTTTGAAACACGTCCCTTTCACTAGCTGGCATTTCACGAAAAGAAAAAAGCAGGAAGTGATAGCCGAATTTTTGACAGATGCTCTGTCCATGACAGCGGAGACGGAGGCGTTCCGATAGCTTGCTGCAGGGTCGCATTTACTTAACAAAAATTGTATTTCAATTGTACTAGATTATGTTGACAGCAACAACTAATACCCCGCAGAGCAGATAAGCCTAACAATTACTGAGTAAAGCCAGTGGCTTATGTTTGGGGACAGCCCTGAGCTACATTAAGTCGCCCCCTTACAGCTGCAGAGGTCTACCGTTGCTTTTTTAACACGTTCTTGTACATTTTTGTCCAGTAAATACGATCAGATATTTCGCGGATTCCCCTAACTTCAGCGTCGTGGTATCTATGGCAGGGAGCTGCAATGAGCGGATTTCGTACTTGCTTTTAAAAAGAACCAGGTCACTTTTGCCCATCCGGGTTAACACATAGGTTTTTGACCGTGGTCCATCTTTCAATTTCACAGAGTTTTTTCAAAATTTGTAAAAAAATGATAACAATCACCGCAAGGCCATTTTGATTATAAAGAGAAAAATCAGGTTTAACCCGCATCCAGCGGAAATTTTTTGTAACACAAAGTATGTTGTGCGTCAATTTGATACATATGGAAAAAGACCTTATTATTCAATGAAATGTTGAGTTCTTTTTTCATTTCACCAACGTTTATTCATTTTCTGGTAATAAGAATACAAATGCCTGAAAGATCTATGCATACGCATTTGTCGCAAAAAACTCTTTCAAAACATTAACTATTTTTCTTAATATTGTTACGATTATCCTCGAAACCTTGAGGGATTACCCAAATATACTCGGGCTCGTATCGCTGGATTGTTAAATAAATGCTAACGATGACCGAATTGTAGTACAATTAACTTTATTGTACAACAAACAATTTACAATACTTGCTAATACAGTAAAAACACTTTACAATACTTGTTAAAACAATAACAACGCTTTACTACTTGTTAACACAATTAAACTTATAGCTTGCTTATTCGCAACTCGATTCTCCGCTCACTTTACTTGTAGCTTGCTGAATTGTAACTGTCCCCACTCCGCTGTGTCGTGGCTCTTATATACCTGCGCTCACACTTATGGCAACTCTGGAACGTTCTGAAGTTTATCGCTCATTCTCTTTCTCTCGCTGTTCGCAGTGTTCATCCAACTTGACGTTTCTCTTTGTGGAACATTCTACGTCATTCCTCGAACATTCTGCCTATTTCTCGTTGTTCACTTTGTGTTGCCGCAGTATTCGCCACAATATTTTAATATGTTTTCGAAATTTGCATCAATTTGATACAAACAATGGATGCGGGTTAAAGCTGCACTGCAGACTGGTTGCGCACACTCTGCATATCGTTCACTGGAAAGCTGTCGCTTTTGTTATACCAGCTCAGTTCTCAGCTCTTCAAACCTTCCGTAATTCACATTAATTTTTGACAGTGGGACCAATGATCTCTTACTAGCCCTTACTGGTAAAGCAGCGGTCATAGAAGAGTCCTTCGATCGCAAGGTTCTTCCCTTCTGTCGGGTTTGGGTCTCAAACGAGTGTGATGTTTAATAATCTGGATTTGATCCGCATTGCAGTGAGATTCGCCTATAATGGTATAAATAGCAGTACTTGATAACACAATTTCGATGCCGAATTTGCGCTTCTAACTATATACGGCTATTACAGTAGCTGTCCGAAAGAACCCGCCCTGCACATATATGGCAGTTCTTGGATGGCGTTATTGTTTACATTTTCATTCAGTAGAACATTAACTGGCCGCCTCCTTAAGAGTGAGAGTGAGAGTTTTGTTCGAGGCTATACATTTTTTTCATTGGGAGACGGTCCGAAACTAGAAACTAGGACAATTTTCAAGTACATATTTCTATAGCCACAAAGAAACACAGTTTTCCGTGAACCAATATACTGAAACTGTATTTTAGGGCTGCCAAAAAGTTGCATAGCTATGTATGTATAGTTTTTAAGTTATCGAAATTTTTCGTTATTTTTTTGCGATCGTTAATTTTAAGCTTGACAACAGGCATTGCTTTTCGTAGCCGCCTCTTTCCGAGGAGAATGCTCTTTTTTTAGTTAAGTTGCGAAAAAAAGTTTACAGCCTTAAATAGACTTTTTGACATATCTTCTTAAGCGATTGATCTATTGTCTTCAAACAAGAATTTAACTTCAGCTTCACCCTCTGTTACCGCCGCGACAAAGCGCCTTAATTAACACGACTATAAATGTTTTCTTATAATACAGCCTGCATTCATACATTTAACGATGCTTTTAACTTTCCTTCACACATTCATAAAATTGCAAAGACATTGCGCAATTCGCAATGCTTAATTCAAAGCAATCAAAATATTGAAAGGAGTCTGCGTGACAGCCTAAGAAATATCTAATTAAAAATGGACATACATGCATACATCAAATATATATAAGAAAGCAACAACCCTCATTGTTTGGTGGTAAGAATATGAGAGTTGCTTTCTTATTCTTAACTACTGTGCTGCTGACAAAATAAACATAAAAATCAGCACAAAGCGCATAGCCCAAGTACAGCTAGCTATTAAAGGTTTTTAACTAGCCCACAATGGATTTTCTTCATTAACACTTTTGTTGTGTGTCTTAGACGTTGCGTGTAGGCCTGTAGGGCAGAGGAAAATTGTTTGGCATGGGATCAGCCAGTATTCACTGCAATATTTCGGATAATAATGCGCCTTGTATGCTTTCATGTTTCATTGTTATTGCATTTGCTATTAGTTATTGTTGTTGTCATGTGAGACATCAAAAGTGACAAATTTACGACATTTTGCAATTTTTGCATTGCCAACCATTTGGGTAAATGCGTCAAGGAAGCTGATGACGGCAGCCTAAATGCGGCACATTAATTTTTACGATTTGCATTCGTATTTTGTGCTATTATCCTGAACGCACGGAAGGAACACACACACACGCGCACACATTCACATGCAGCTGAGCACATTTCAATAAAGGTAAAGCCAAATAAATACCAAACAACAATTACACACATACACATATGCCATCCCCCTGGCTCTCGCATAGGCTTAACTTTATGCTGAGCAAATTTTCGCATTATTCTTTGCATTTACTGCCGTTGTATGCGTGCGTACATTGCTGATCGCTTGCGCCGCCGTGGTCCATTAATTTTAATACAAAAGCGCGTTCTAATGCGTGTATGTGCGAAT
>NW_023458559.1:33501494-33517433 GCF_013731165.1 Rhagoletis pomonella
CATTAATTTTAATACAAAAGCGCGTTCTAATGCGTGTATGTGCGAATGCGAAAATATTATTAGATTCACAATTTTTATTACTTTTTTGCATACAAAAGGATATGTTGGGTCCGTGGAATTTCGTCACTCGTCATCATCGTTCTCATCACAGCCACCGCCGCTGTCAGCCATAAATTCTTAATTTATGACGCTATCAATGTGCGTGTGCGCTAACGCGAGCTTGTTTTTGTGGAGCGTATGTCAGTCACATCAAAAATCATCAACGCGCTCGTCAATGTATTATAAACATCAATGCGAAGAGCGCGCTCATCATATCCTTTAATAGTTTTTCGCAATTTTCATATAACATTTGTGTGGCGGAACTCACCGGAAGTTTTTTTATTTTATAGTTTTGGTATGCGTTCGCGCAGCAGGCTATTGAAAATTCTCGCACACACATGAGCTGGTGAAGAAATAGGCGCGATCGATAGGTCGAAATACAGGGTGCCCGAAAATGTGGAAAGATAAAGAAAAATATATAGATTTACCCGATAAATAATCCTACAGGTAAAATCGAAATAAATTTGAATACTTGTATGGCAGTGCTTATAGAGTCATCATTTGGGTCGATAGAACTACACAACTTGGGACAATCAAAGCGCTCACCAGGATACAAAAGCTGTCTTGTGTATGCATAACTGGAGCCATGAGCACTTGCCCAACGGCATCGTTGGAAGTTATTGTAGATCTTATCCCTCTTCAAATTCACATACAGACTCAGGCGAATAGAACTTTACTAAGGATGACTGGTTCCAATATCGGCGCAGAAGGGTTTATTAGTCGTAGTAAATTTGATATGCTTACAAAGAAGTGCCCTGAAATTGCAATACCGAGGGCTACCATGCATCCGAATTTAGCTTTCCAAAGAGGTTTAAAACTGATCTGAGTAAATAAGAGCTGGACAGGTATATCCTAGACATATCGGATAAACCAAAACACTATAAGCTGGTTCACTGATAGCTCATTGACTGAAGAGGATAACGGGGTAGGTGTAGTTGGAGCGAGATTAAGATGCTCGGAAATCATGAAACAACATATTTCCATTTTCCAAGCTAAAACATACGCCATAGAAAGATCCGCGGGTACTCTAATACCAAGCGAAATACCGAAAAAAGAACAGCCAAGTGGCTATCATGGCCCTCAGATCACATCTGGTAACATCTAAACTGGTGATGCAATGACTTGATAAGCTGAATACTCTTAGTCTGACCAATCGAGTCTAAGTTCTCTAGATTTCGGGTCATATTAATGTTGAAGGGAACCATATTGCTGATAAACTTGCACACATCTGAGCATCAACCCGTTTCATCGGCCCAGAGCCTTGCTCTGGCATAGGAAAATGGACACTCTCTGCCCTGACCCGGTTAGAGGAAGAAGCTCAAAGAAAGCGTTACTGGGATAATCTACCAGGTCTAGAGCAACCAGAGAAATTCTGAGAAAATATAACCTGAAGCGCTTGAAGCCATGAATGAGCTTATCTAAGAAAAACTTAAGAAGTAGTACAGGAACCCTGATAGGACATTGCAGGCTGAACTATCACCCGACTAAATTGGGAGATTTACTCGCAGGAGCGATGCAGATTTTGCAGGACGGATGTCGCGAACGCACATCCCACCTTAGAATGCTGTTTTGCACTGATGCACAAACGCAAAAGACAGCTGGGTGGAAATTTATTAACCGAGGCCGAAGTGAAATCCGCAGATTTAGGCTCCACACTAAAGTTTCTCTCAGATACTGGGTTAATACACAGTATAAATCCATGAAGGCGCATAGATCTTAAGATCGCAGTTCTTTATTCTCAAAAATAATTATAGTCACAGTGCTCGTGTATATTCATAAATGAAAAATCTTCGTCTTGCCATATTTCTAAAAAATTTGCATATTGACTTGTATAAATATGAAAGTTTTGTATACGATAAACCGAGGTCTATTTCAGAAGAACTCAGACACCATATATGATGCCTGGAGAAGTTATAAAAGCCTAAGAAAAATGGCGATAAATTTTCAATTTCCTTCAATGAATCCATCTGAGTAGCCCGGCGGTGAATAGAGAATATAAATTATCCACTGCCAAAAAATCTAATTCAAAACTGCGCCCTCTTAGTCAAGCAAATGCAGGGCGAATAAAGAATAAATTTGATACTTACATCTCAGACATCTAAGTGAAAACCCCCGGTCGCAAAGATTGAGCAATTGGCTCCCTGCACTTGAACCCAGACACGTACACTGCTACACATACGGCTAAAGGATTGAGCACAGAGCAAGTGCAGGTATCCTTGGACCTAGCACTAAACTTGCAATTTGCATGGACAAATTTCCCAGCTTTTTTGACGCTGAAATATCCGAAATACTAAAATGCGCCAAATAAAGTCATGAAAAGGGTTTAAATCTATCTTTCTAGTTATCTCTTCAGATAGCCAAACAACCATTCGGGCCCTTTAAAACAGGACGATTAAATCTAATCTGGTTACAGACTGCTTTGGCACTCCAAAAATTTTTGCAGCCAAAAACAATTTCACACTGTGATGGGTACCAAACCATTGCAAAATTTGCACGAGAAAGTTCATTAACTGCCTTTTCGGACCTGAGCCATTTTGTAGTCCTAGCTTGCCCTCTTTGAGAGCCATATTTACTGACTCTGAATGCAGTAATTACTGGGAGCGGGGAAAAATTGCCTACAGCATGAATCAAAGCTGTCCACAATTTGTTATCCAACGGGATCAAGCCTGGATTGCCAGAGAGGCATTCTTCAGAAGAAATGAATGCAGCTAGGTTTTAGCTTTACGGGTTGGAAAGTTTTTGGCTGGTTTTGGAACAGGTAATGGGTAAGCGAATTTACAATAGCTTCCAAAAGGTTTCTTGGTAAAATTTCGTCGATGTTTTGGCACCTGGATCGCAGAAATACAAGTCAGTGACCCCATCGTAAGAGATACCTCACCTAATCATTACAGGAGTTGGATCTTTTCTACCCAAGAATTCAGTTCGGGTACTTCCTTAGACGACGGTAAAAATTTTTTCATCAGAAAACAAGATTTTGCTGTGCAAGTTATCAGCTTGTTTCATCATTTTCCATCCAATTTTTTGCAAAGCTGCATCCAACGAATGTCCCTAAGGCGTTTGAATATCCCAAGTCTCAATTATTTTTCAATAATTCGACTATGGACTTTTGCCTGACATTCGTCTCGTAGGCGATGATTTCCTGTTTTCGGAGCGGATTTCGCTGCTTTCAGCTTTAATGATTTGCGGAGTACGAATTGTGCATGGTTGGTTCCGAGCCGTGGCAGTCTTTATCATCTCCAACCTCCCCAAATAGTACCGGTAGACCACTAATATGCGACTAGTCCCGAGCAGGCGGAGCCTTTTGAAATTGTCTATTTGTTTTTTTTTTGTTATTTCACACTTAAATAGTGCTATGTATAAAAGCGATACGGTTATAGTTGTTTGCCCAATTTATGGCGAAAGCTGAAGCAATTTAAATTCCCGGTACTGACTAACGCTTTACAGGTTATATTTCATAAGCCATGTGGTAATAACGGGGTATGTTCAAAACTTCTTTTGAAATGTGTGCGTTCAATATTGTAATAATATTTATGCCCCCTTTAGCACCCTGTATTCAAATATAAATCAATGTTTGTTGCCTTGTCGCCGCACACACACACACATTGACACTAACGACTCATGTTTGACGTTTGTCAATTACAGCATACACATGTGCACATACAAATGGAAAATCATACAGATATCAATGATCCCTGTATTTTCAACCATTTATACCACCAAGAACAAATTTGCAAATGCACAATTATTTTGTGCGTTTTGTTTTTTTTTTGCTTATTTTTCCTGCTGACTGATATGCCCATTTTGATGCATTCAACACCTCAAAGTGACAGTCGAAGCAGTCATCAGTCGTAAGTTGCCAATGCGCAGTTGCGCCATTGTTTTCATCCCATCCATTTCGGCGTTTTGGTATTTTGGCGTTTTGCATATATCGTTGTGACATTTATGTATGCAGTTTTGCATTAATGCAATATTCATTTTATTGCTGCGATTGTCAGTTGGTTGTTTTGCTTCGATTTGTTTATGGTGTATGGGTCAATTGGTTGTACTCTCGGTTGCTAGCTAAACTAAGTAAATACATAGTTGTTTTGTAAGTCAGTCAGAGTGTGTGTTGTTGTTTGTTTTTATAACTGTTAGTCGTATGCTTGGCTCGTTTATTTTTATATTTATTTGTCATTTCCCTGGACGCATTAAAAACGCCCCGGATGACACATTTCCACAGCAATAAAATGATGACAATGTTGATGATAATCACGTGACAGCTATAAGTGTTGTTATTTTTTTTTTTGGTTTTGGTTTGGTTCAATTCAAAAATTCTACATACATACACGCTTATTTAGTATTTATCAATATGCATACTTATAGCTTGCTTGGGATTACTTCTACGTAAGAGCTTGGTTCGAAAAAGGGAAGTACTTGCTTTCAAAAGGAAAAGCTTTCGCAGAGTAATGCTGAGTTAATGCTATCTTCCGCTGCCTTAGTGTTTGGCCGAGCTTCTTCTCCGATTGGTGGCAGGCGCTTTGATGTTGTCACACGAAGGGGAGGGGCCTACAGTTTTACGCCAATGTTAAGAAAAAACCTTTTTTCTACATTCTTTTGCGATGTTGTTTTGACCAGGGCTTGAACCCAGTCCCTGCTTACCACTACACCACAGCGGCCGCCTACATATATAGCAGCCAATGTTGGCAAGTAAAAGCGCGATCCCCATCCAGAAGAGACGGAATGGTCGGCAAAGCGGCTATCTCTCTTTAAACCGACCGATTGAAAATGCACTGTGATGTAGCAGCGGAAGTCTACCTTGGTCTACTAAGCTGGTCAAGAAATACAAATTGGAATTATGCTCATTGTGTCAGTAAATTATCGTTTTTCTTGCCTGCGTTCCAGGACAGAGAAATATTGAAAGCAGCAAGAGCGCTGATGAATTGGCAAAGCTATAATAAGCCTGTTTTGAGCAATTCGAAGCGGTGGCACTGAGTTAACTTTTGGAATAATCCGAAGATAAACTTTTCTGCATTTCCTTGGACTGGCTAAAAATTTGTGGTCAGATATGCACACCTGCGGATGTCACGAGAACTCTGGCTTTACTATAACAGAATAGAGACCTTGTATCTGCTTAATAGAGCAAGAACACAATTTTGCAGAATAGTAGTAAACTTAGAGGCACTAATCTTTAGGCAAATGTGCGGCAAGAATAGGACTAGAATTTTCTAACCGTGGTTCCCCATTTTCTGTGTGAATGCCTTGGTCTTGCTATTCGGAAGCACTGCCAGTAACCAACTAAATACTCGTATCCATAATTAGTTTCATTCAACCATAAAATTAATTATGAACGAAGCGAACATCAAGAAAAATCTCCCTTCGGCTTATATATTTAAATTCATCTGACCTTAAAATTGCGCAAACAAAAAAAAAAAAAAAATTAAAATTGGTTTTACACGTACATAAAGTGTATTTGAATTTACTGAAGCCGAAGAATAAAGTGAGTTACAAGCGACGACCAACGCGGTGCAGGACATGCAAAGATATAGAAGAAATCAACACCCACACCATTCACCATCGCATTGTTTACTTTGTACCTACGCACAATATACAAAGCATAAAACATTTATTGGTTAGTATTAGTATACTTGTTGTAAAATCGAAATATAGCGGCGACAACTTTTGTCTGAAAATGTTGGAAAGGAAATCCGTATTTCGCGCTGCTCCGCTGCTCTCTGCCAATGTGACGGAAACTAATATAAATAAAATTTCAATTACTCAACAATTAATTTTGTCCTTTTTTCGCTTTGCTTGCTAGCCGCTCGACCAAGCGTTAAAAGAGCTTCAAAAACCGCCTGAGAGGCAAGCAAGCGGTTAGCCAAGCGTTTACTGCACAAATGCCACGCCACACCAAACCCCAACCCAAAGCTAACGGCCATCGGCAACCGCCTTCAGCTGTCAACTAATTCGATTCGAATGCGCTTCAGTGAAGCATTTACAACTGCAAGCAGATTGGAAATGAGTAGATAGATGTAATGGTAACGGCAGTTAGTCTACAACGTTGGGCTGTTGGTTAGCGTCTCAAGATTTCCGGCCCGAAGCAAAGGAAAAAGGAAAGCATTGGTTAGCGTTAGCGGTAGAGGCGTTCACTGCAATTCTAAATTCTTGAAAAGTTGCAAGTTTTCTACTTCGTATAGAAGCTGCTGCACTGGTGTATCGTAGCTTAAGCAGCTCGATGACTAGAAGAACGCACTTTTCCAAGACATTGCCGCATAAACTTTATTTAAGCCTCTCAAACTCTTACTGCGTTGCCTTCACAAAACATTCACTTGCCTTTACTTCTCAGTGGAAAATTTGTTACATTTCTTTTGCGAACAACAATAGAAACTCCCGCTGTGCACTGTCGCTTCTATTGCAAGGAAGTCTAACGCCGAAGTTGCCTAGCTCAGTTGGAGGAAATGAAGTGCAAAGTCGTGTTCGCTTGCATGCATCAAATGCGTTGTGTCTTTTCTATTCCTTTTCGAAGTTTTGCTCTTCAATTGAATTGTAGTTTCGACTTGAGCGATAATTAGAAGCCAAAGTGCAGTTCGGCTTGGAGTTTTGTGACTAATTTATTTAATTTCTAGTATGGCAATTGAATTTCAATATGTGATTTGACGAAAAGTTCCATACTTAGAATATTTCTTAAGCTTATGGCTATTACTCATTCTTTCTATGTTTTATTTCACATTTACCAAGCTGTGTCTTTCAACATATTGCTAACCTAACCTTATGCTTAAGCGTTTGTTATTCGATACCAGCTCGTAGGAGTGGGAGAAATATATTTTTTAACTAAAATCTCCGTCCTGATAGCTCTTAGAAAAGTAAAATTTCTTTTGAAAAACTTCAACCTGCTGGCAGTCCAATGGCGATCGAAATGTCAGCTAGCCATATTTTGCAACTAAAGTTGATTAAGTAGAAAAACGGGACTATTTTTAAATCCGCACGGACTTTTTGGACCTGCAGAAGATACTTTGGAAGGACATAATGACTCAACTCAAAGTATATAGACTTTCTTTACTGCATAATCGAGCATCCGATTGTGTCTTCTTACACATCCGTTGTATCTTCTTACACATCCGTTGTATGGTGGCAAATGACTCTGGAAAAACTGCCAAACTACGCCTCAATAAACTGCAAATATTGGCATATCTCTCCGCTACTTGATCGATAAGAGCCTGCTATACTGCAGCTCTCGAGACGATTCTAAGAAGGACTCCTCTGCATATTTTTATTCAAGAAAAAGTATCCCCGAAGGAACTGAAATTTCGACCATTCAGCGGCTGCTTCTATATAAAGAAGATTCACGTTGGTATTTTTGGCAAGATAACGGGTTTGGAAATATGCAATTTTCTGACTGCATAACTGAAGAGATCTGCTTTGGCAGAAAGTTCAAAGTGAAAATCCCAGATCACAAAGATTGGGTAAACGGACCCTCTGCCCTTTTTTCGGGATATGAGCATTGGTACACGGACGGAAGAAAGGGCAGGTGCAGGTGTCTAACTATGGATCCAGTACCAAACTCGCTGCAGTTTTAGCAATTCTAACCTACGCGGAATTAAACCCTTGACGGGCGCCTTTCTAGTTATCTTTTTTTCTGATAGCCAAGCAGCCATCTTGGCTCCCTCAAATAGGATGATGAAATCCAAGTTGTAAATTTTGGCAGCAAGGAACAAAAAAAATACCGTAACACTGTGTTGGGTATCAAGCCCAAGTGATATCGAAGGCTATGAGGTCGAGGATAAGTTAGCGGGACAAGGAACCTTAACTGCCTTTTTTTGGGCCGGAACCATTTTGTGGTCTGAACGCAGTAAGTGTGTGCTGGGGGCGGAGGATCGGATATTACTGAATTAAAGATAAATGGGATCAGGCTACTTGTTGGGTACCTAACGAGCCGCAACCAACCACGATAAGAATAAGAAATGCATCGAAAAAGCTTTGTCGGAGAGTCAGTATAGCGGCTCTGCCTTGATCACCTAGGAAAATTTCGAACACATTATTTGTGACCATCCGGCCTTGGCTAGACAAAGATCAACTTATTTTGAAGCTTTAATGGCCAAATCATTGGAAACAGGGAGCTTGACTTGTAACCTGCTGGGTGTTCAATTATTCGCCTTTTTTCGAAGCCAGCTCAATACCCTCCAACTTTCTGAGCAAAAGCCTACTATTGGTAATAATTTCAGCATGAATAACATTTCTATGTGTACATAAATAATAAATTACAATTGAGTTTTGCGCATCATTTAACCCATTTCCTGTTCCAAAATTTCTTACAGAAATGTACTTACGCTTACAACCATAATTCAAAATAACAATTAATACTACAACAAAAAGTTGTCCGCTTTGAAACATCCTGTGGGACTTAGCACCAACAAACACATGCGCAACATCCGCTTATCTAACACAGTCTTATTGTAATTTCTTGAAACTCATCCTTTAATTTCCATCGAGCTCACAACTCACGCCGCTTGACTTTCCTGTGAGCGGCTGTTTGCTAATTAGCGCGCATATCCTTGAGCTACTTACAAGGTAAGAAATCTTGCCAATCAACATAGTAAATGTGTAGCAAATACGAGTGCCAAAAGCAAGGCCCAACAACAACAAAAGAATTCACAAAGTATTATCCTTTGGTTTTGTAGAGATAATGTCACCGCTGTAAGCCTGAAAGTTTGTCTAAATGTGTAGCTGAATGAAAATGCGAAGGTGTTTACGTTTGTCTTATGTGCTGGATTAAATTGTTTAATTTTAAATACGTGCAACTTGACACTTTGTACAAATGTGCAAAAAGTGAAAAAAACGATAAAGAAAGAAAAACAATAAAACAAACTGAGTGAAATGTTTGAGTTGGAAAAAGTTTTCCTATTATGCGGCTGCTTGTTAGACTGGCGTAAAAGTCACAGCTACTTTGGTTCCATGCGCGAGGATGATACAGAAGTGTATGTACGTCAATTTGTGTACTATCATTCATCTACTTATTTGTATTTGTGTGCCAAGAAAGAGCCAAGTAATTGCTTGTAAGCAGATGGGTAAGAAAAATCATTAACACGCCGCAAGCAAGCAGCCGAGCAAGCAAACGAAGCTTTGAAAGGATAACAGATTTTTCTGCTAATTTGAAGCAGGAATCCTTTTGTGCGTGACGCCAAGCCAACACAACACAACACAACACAGCACAACACAACAAAAACAACAATGCTGCCATTGACAAGACAGTACTACAATAAACTACCAAAGACGACAGTGACAAGGAGCAAATAAAAACCAGCCGACAAATTTGTATAACTGTAAGTAGGCTTGAGTTTGAATTGGATGCAGGCGTAGTAGGAGGCAGAGTTGGAGCCGCAGTTGACAGGAAGTCACGCTGGCTGCATGTATCATTGGCAACAACACATACATACACCCCTCGCTCTCATTCCAGCCCCTTTTGCACTCTTTCACTATCACTTCCATAGCATCTTGCCTTCTGTGGCGTGTGACATGGCAGAGATATTCGCAGATAAGTTGGATAATGAAAAAGGAGTTCTGTGGCAGCGCTTTAGAGTTGGGGCCATTGATGCCAATTCTTGAGATAGTGTCGTCGTCTTAAAGGCGAGAGAGAAGTGCATGGATTTTGTTGAGTTTAGTCTGCTGTATACGGAAACGTATGTACTTATATCTGTGTCTTTGTGTGAGTCGTCATGCGAAACTTTTTCGTTATAATAAATTGCGTTTTCATTCTGTTGCCAAAGTTGTGGTGCGTTGACAGTTGCTTAACGCTTCATAATCAGAAAACAAATAAGTTCAGATCTCTAATTGTGAAATTGTGAAATTGCCTGCACTGGTGATGGTGGGGTTGGTATACAAACAAATGGCAAGCGATACCACAACAAGGCGTTGAATACGATATGCTGATTTAGATGGAACTGAATATTTCGGATTTTGTATGAAACTACACACTTATGCTGAAGTATGAAATTTTTCACTTCAGATCCGAACACTGGTTTATCCCAAACTTACTCTTAGCTCGAATAGAATTAGAGCTTATAAACAAATATCAAGAATTTACGATTCAAAAGAGTTGAGCACAGGTGCCACTTTCCCACCCAACAAAATATTGTATATCACACCCATTCTGATTTGCAACATCATAAATGAGAGGGGGAGACTGTTGTGCGTTGAGAAAGCTAATAACGCGAGTAATAATGGTGGTGACGGAGACGGTTAGCAGCGATCACTGGTTCAGTACCGGTGAATGATCAGAGAATATTCTGGCCGATCGCCTTGAGAGGCTTGGTTTGTATCGTCCAATAGCTCCACACAACGATAGTTACAGATGCGCTTGTGGACCGTTCGGTAGCTTCAGACAACGGCCAGTAAAAACTTCTGTTAATGTAGACGGCTGCCATACCGACTGGCAGGTGCGAGCTGTGTACATTTGGGGCAAGTCCATATCTCCGTGTGCTCTGGAAGTATAATATTTATTTTAGAAGGAACTCTTTCTTATTGTTTGAAACCACCTGACTGTCGCCTTAGTTTCTGCTGGAATCTTCGAGTCACATTCCTGAATCTCAGCATCTGCACTTACGCCTTTCTGCCCATATTTACTCTCTCCACCTTTCCTGGCATCTCTCGCATAGCCACAGACTGCAGGGTGGCCTTATATACTGTATATTTATTTCCCAGAAGCAGGACTTAACACTTTCTGCCATACCACGTGCTTTTTTGTGGGTAGTAATAGCCAATTGGTACGAAGTGAGAAGGTGATGAATGGAGCCCCTTTGTTCATTTATATTTGAGCAGACTATGTTGCTTGCTTAAGCAATAGACTAGGCAACCTCTAATTGTATATCGTATAATTCAAACATCTGCCTTTGCAAAATGGTAGTTACTGTAACTTTTCCACGTTTCCTTGGACTTAGGAAAAATGTTTAAAAAGTGCGACAGCTGAATATTTGGATTTTCTAAGAAATCCAATGAATGACTCAACGAAGAAAATTGACGATGTATGGTTCGTCCTTTTCTGTTATCTATATATTAATACGCTAACATAAATTTTGTCACCGTTCGTTTGGCGATTCTACCGAACCGATTTCAAAACCACCGTGGTTTTTCTGTAGATGAGGAAAGTTTTTATGGTTTCCGTAATTCTACACAGTTGTTGCAACCTATTTATCTTTGTAATAAAGCCAAATGTGTTGAAGATAAAATGATAATAACGATTAAGACAAAATTGAAGATAATAATGAAAATTAAAACAATGAGAAATACATACATAAAAATTTGGGTAAGAAAGGGTAAGAAGGTTTATTGAAGTTTTTCGATAGGAATCGAAATAAATTCAGTCATAAAAATCTAGTTATCGAAAGTTATCACGTTACCGAAATTTATCGAATTATCGGAGTTTATAGTTATCGAAATTGATCGAGTTATCCATGTTTATCGAATTACTGAAATTGATCAATGTTTACTGAGTTATCGAAATTTATAGACACAGAAAATGAGTTGTCGAAATTTACGGATAGTTATTTATGAGATTATCGAAATTTGCCAACTTAATGAAATTTATCAATTTTTAAATATTTTTTAAATTGTCATTATTCATAGAGTTAACGAAGTTTTTAGAGTTATCGTAATGCATAGAGTTCTTTCAACTTATAGAGTTATCGATATTTTTGGAATTTTCAAAATATATCGAGTTATCGAAATTTCAAGGTTCTATAAGTTTATCGAGTTATCACAGCTTATCGAATTTTATCGTGTTACCAGATTGTAAGGAGTTATCGAAATTTGTCGATAGCTTTCAAAAAATATGGAGTTATCAAAATTAACCGAGATATCAAAATGTATGGACGTATCCAGTTAGCGTTTTATATCGAGATATATACATTTCTGACTTATCGAAATTTATGGAGCTCTCGAAACGCACAGTTTTCGAAATTAGTCGGGTTACCGAAATTTGTCTAGTTATGGGATTTTACTGTTTTGGAATTCATAGTACCATATCGAAAACCTGGAATGTATCAGGCAATTTCAAGTCCTGCCAAAGTGCTCCAAAGTTTTTCAATGATATAACAAATTTTAGTCACGTTTATGTTCCAAAGCAGGAGATTTTCGCCGCTAAGTGCCCTTTCAGACACGTGAAGTCTTGCTTTCAAGTCTACTCGTTCGTTAGCGAAAGAGGTGAGAAGGCAGCGGAAAAGTACAGAGATCTCCGTACCGGGAAGTCATTTAAAGTTTTCTTGTCTCTTTTGCTTTTTCCCATACTTCCCATTTAAAGAACAAACGACTTGAATTCAATAGAAAATAAAGCATGTTGAAGCAAATAGAAAACGCTAAAGATAATGCGAAAAAATTGGTTTCAAGACTTTACCTGTCGGAAAGGGGACTAAATAATTTTGTACCTTATAGGTTAAACGACGTGCTAAGTTAGAAAACCTGTCCAAGGCTCTTTAGAAAAACGGTCGAATATCGATACTAACTGGCACTCTAGGAGTTCTCATGAAAGCTTGAAACTCACTCTCTGAAGAATTTTTCAATATGTAGGCTAAGAACTCTCAACTTCTTTACTTATTTAGTACCTATATAATTTCAAATAAGAATGCTCTACGTGTGCCGGACTGGATCAAATTAAGTTTCGCAAACGAGAAATACAAAATCAACAAAGACAGAGTGCAAATAAGCAAGACAAAAAGTAAAATAACCAGGAGATTAAATAAGTATCTAGGTATGTATGTATGTTTGATTGTATATATGCACATATGAATGTGCTGATGTCCTGTGATGTAGATATTTAAATTTACATATATATTTCGCTGTATTTTGCACCTACGCATGTATGTATGTACATATGTAGTGCCAATTCAAATAAACAACATACCGTTAAGTAAATATAAATAAATTGCCAGAAAGCCAAAAATAAACAGGCACAATGACAAACGCAGTCGGCAGGACAAAGCAATGAAACGAACCACTAATTGCGTGCCAAAATGCAATTTACGGCATTAAGAGGCAACAGCGACAACAACAAAAACACAAGTAACAACAATAAAGTGCTTGCTAAATGGGTGCTTATTAAGTGACGAAATAAGCCAGCAAAGGACTAGTCAAACTATGGGGAAATCACACACACACACACACTCGACGTCTGAAGAGTGGGCAATTGAGACAAAAGGACCAAAGATTGCGATAGAATGACGGTATGAGATGATAGCTGTAAAACGTTGAGTTGCAAGTGCCAGTCTGATGACCATTGCAGCAAAATAGTGTGAGCCTTGTTGGAGCTTTGGCGTGAAAATTCAATTATTGACCATACGCCTGCGTCCACTTCAGGGCGTTGCTGACCAGTGTCAATAATGCCGTCAGCAACAAAGTAAGCATTAAACGCAACGACGCAACAGCATCAAGATAATTGTGAATGAACAAAGAAATCTTGAGAAAGGCAAATACATAGATATGTAAATGAAAAGGATTAAAGGCTGACCAGCGAACAAAGGCAAGCATGCAATTAATGGTTGAGTGTGTAACCCCCAGCCCCCGCTAATAGCCATTGTGAAGGTAATTTCAGTAAAGGAGGAGTAACTAAAACAATGAAAGAAAATGTTTACTAACAAAAACTTAAACGAAAATTTTGCCATGAAATTCAATGTGGATGTGGGTAATTTTCTAATTTAAAATGTTAATCCTTTTACCGAAAAGGGCATGAAAGGTTCTGAATTTAGATTTGAAAGTTTAAAATTTCACATCAAGTTACAACGCTAAGTACAGCGTGTTAACGTTGGCGTTGACTTTGAAATGCTTAAAAATTTTAGAATAGCAAAACAACAAAAAAAAAACTATCAGCAATAGCAAGCGCTCCATAAACTGTTGACATTGATAAATTACCTTGTGCCTCAGTTGACGGTGTGATTTATCGCTGCAGCCTTTCTGGCATCAAAGCTCGCTTTCACACACACACACATATGAATACAGATATCCTTTTTTATGCTCTACTCTTATTGCTTTGTAATAAACTCGTGCTCACATGCTTGTATTTACATAGTTGTTGTTTGATGTTATAATTTTCGTTATTATTGTTGTTGTTTTTGTTTTTCCTGGCTATCGCCGCCTTTGCTATCAACAACGCGCCATCTCCGGACACGTGTCACTTTGCCACATTTAACCGCCTGTAAGTATGCAAATAAATCGGGCGTTTGGTCAATGTGAGATTTTTTAATTAAATGCAAATATATAAATAAATGACCATTGGCGAAAATTGTCAAGAGCTGAGTAGGGGAGAGAGAGAGAGAGAGATGGTGGCAAAAATTTGCTTGCATACATTCAGTGGGATACAAACGATAAATGGCTGTGATACAATATGTATGTATAAGTGTATATTATGGATCTTGAAATTTTTAAAATCCGAAAAAAGGAACACTCGGCTATAAACGATCCTTGCATCTCACTGATTAGTCCAATACCAAAAACAGGGCACACCTTTTTTTCTCTAATATATGCCAGAGAAATATTTACCTTCGTCGCTGGATAACTTTGGCAGGACTTAGAATTGATCCGGTACATTCCAGTTTGTCGATAAATTTCGATAATTTGATACATATCGTTAACTCAATGAATTTCAAAAACACTAAAATCCGTTAGATCGACTAACTTCGATAATTGTCGATAAATTTCGACAACTGAGTTTAGAGGGTTCGATAATTAAAAAATTATATACCTCGATATAACTCGATAAATTTTCGATACCTCTAAAAATTTCGATACCTTGGTAAATTTTGATAGCTTCATATTTTTCGAAAGCTATCGACAAATTTCGATAGCTCGTTACACTCTGGTAACACGATACAATTTGATAAGCAGTGATAACCCGATAAACTTAAAGCTATACTCTTGAAATTTTGATAACTCGATATATTTTGAAAATTCAAAAAACTTCGATTCGATAAATAGATAAATTTCAGTAAATCAAAAAATATCGATAACTCTATAGGTTGAAAGAACGCGATGCATTACGATAACTCGATAAATTTCCTTAACTCTAAAAATAATGATAATTCAATAAATATCGATAAATCGACAAATTTCGATAATCCCATAATTTCTGTGTCTATAAATTTCGACAACTCAATAAACATTGGTCAATTTGAATAATTTCTTACGTTGCGATAACTCAGTAAGCATGGATAGCTCGATAAATTTCGATAACGGTAAATTCGATGATGCGATAAATTTCGGTAACTTAATAGATTTCGATAACTAAATTTTTTATGACAGAATTTATTTCAATTGTTATCAAAAATCTGCAAAAAATTTTCTTAACCTTTCAGTTACCCTAATAGATATGGATTTCTCATTGTTTTCACTTTCATCTTTATCTCTAATTTTGCCTGCACTTGTTTGCTTTAATCGTTATCATTTATTTTCTTATTACAAAGTTTCATTTTAAGCACGAAGTGAAATAAAACGCGAAAACTACTCAAATTGAACAGCTTGCAACAAAAACTGTAAACAATTAGGGAAATTTTTAAACCACGATTTTGGCAGTTATTTTCAACCACTTGTGAAACCATAAAAATTCTCTTCAGCTACAGAAACACATCTTTGCAATGGTGTTCTTGGTTTTGATATCGATTTGGTACAATCGCCAAACGAAGGCGGGGAAAATGTATGTTATCGTATAGATTCCCGATAAATTTTTTCTTTCACTCAACCGGTTCTTAGTCTTATAGTAGACACTGAAACAATGTATGGTATATTATGGCAATATCTACAGGAAATAGGTTTGTAATAAGTATCACATTGGTCTTCCGTAGCGAAAGCTCTCATTGACCTAATAGCGCTGGCTGACAGTCGCAT
>NW_023458559.1:33517533-33531627 GCF_013731165.1 Rhagoletis pomonella
AGCCAACACAATCAAGCGCAGCTATTCCGCTGCAATTCACTTGATCATGTGGTTGTTGGTATTGTTGGTTTTTGCTAATAATTCTGTTTTTAGAATGTTTAACTTTTAGGTGTGCTCGTCCCACATGATCAAGTGAATTGCAGCGGAATAGCTGCGCTTGATTGTGTTGGCATAACAAAAAAAAAATAAAAAATAAAAAAAAAATGAAAATAGTGGAAAAAAGCAAACGATAATTTACAAGGCGTACTTAGCACGGTGCATAGGCAACTGGCTGAGTCAGTGGGATCGTCGGTTCGAATCCTACTGAAAGAAGTCTGATGAGGAAATGTGGTGATTTCCGAAATAGCTATCACTTCTACCATTTTTTCAAATTATTGTTGCTTTTCCACAATAAAAATTTTCATTTAAAACGGCCTCGAGCTCAATATAAATTGTTGAATATAATTGCTATAAAGGCCAAAAAAATAACAAAAACAAAGGAATTATAAAATCTATTATATTTTAAGACGCCCACCAAAATATTTCGGAAAAATATTAAGATTTACGTACGCTGGACCGATTTGAAAATACCACCAATAATGGAGTTTTTTATAAATGAAAATAGTTTGTTAAATATTTTTTTTTTAAATCTCCTCAAATGACAAAACGGTTTAAGCTTAAAAAATTTTTATAAAAATATTTAAAAAAAATTTAAAAAAAATATTGAACGGAATCTTAATAATCAAATTTGTATACCCAAGCGCACTTGTGCACAAGGGTATTATAATTTTGTTCGCATAACGGTTGTTTGTAACAGTCAAAACGAATCGAGATAGATATGAACAAATGTATACATAAATGCTCAGAATGAAAAGAGAAATCGGTTAAGCCATGTCTGTCTGTCCGTCCGTCCGTCCGTCTGTCCATGTACATGATAATTGGTATGTGTTGCTATTTATCCAAGGTATTGGTATTAAAAATGGGCGAAATCGGACTGTAACCACACCCGCTTCCCATATAACGGAATTTCTAAAAATATTTAGGAATTACCGTCGTTTTTTACGCAGTCTTTTTCATAAACAAAATTTTTTTCGAAAATTCTTTCTATGTAAGAAATGCAAAACACCTTCAACAAAAAAAAATTCTCAAAAATCAACGCGATTTTTGACTAACCCCGAACTTGCACTTTTTTACTAGAATTTAATGGGCTGCAAAACTGCTTATGTTGAAATTTTTGATGAAACTTCGCTGAATTTTCGCGAGATTTGCACAAAGTTTAGGAATTATATTTTTATGGTTTTTGTTGTTGAATGAACCATATTTTTATACAAAATTGACGGAAAAATATTAGAATAAAAATTGTTGCATATATTGTGAAAAATTTGCGGTGCCAATACTTTGTTCCGGCAGTGTATGTTAGGGTTTGGCCGAGCTTCTCCTCCGATTGGTGGTGTGCGCCTTGATGTTGTCACACGAAGGGGAGGCACCTACAGTTTTACGCCGACTCCGAACGGCGATTGTATTTTTATGAGAAGCTGTTTTTCATGGCAGAAATACAATCGGTGGTTTGCCATTGCTTGCCGAGGGTCGACCGCTGTTAAGAAAAAACCTTTTTTCTACATTCTTTTGCGATGTTGCTTTGACCAGGGCTTGAACCCAGTCCCTGCTTACCACTACACCACAGCGCCCGCCTACATATATAGTAGTCAATGTTGGCAAATACAAGCGCGATCCCCATCCAGAAGAGACGGAGTGGCCGGCAAAGCGGATTTCTCTCTTTAAACCGACCGATTGAAAATGGACTGTGATGTAGGATGTAGGAAGTCTACCTTGGTTTACTAAGCTGGTCAAGAAATATAAAATGGAATTACGTTCATTGTGTCAGTAAATTATCGTTTTTCTTGCCTGCGTTCCAGGACATAGAAATATTGAAAGCAGGACAAAGAAATTAGAAAGCTGATGAATTGGCATAGCCATAATAAGCCTGTTTGGAGCAATTCGAAGCGATGGCACTGAGCTACCTTTTGGAATAATCCGAAGGTAAACTTTTCTACATTTCCTTGGACTGGCTAAAAATGTGTGGTCAGATATGCAGACCTGCGGATATTACGGGAACTCTGGCTTTACCATAACAGGATAGATACCTTGTATCTGCTTAATAGAGGAAGAACACAATTTTGCAGAATAGTAGTAAACTTAGAGGCACTAATCTTTAGGTAAATGTGCGGCAAGAATACGACTAGAATTTTCTAACCGTGGTCTCCCATTTTCTGTGTGAATGCCTCGGTCTTGCTATTCGGAAGCACTGCCAGTAACCAACTAAGTACTCGCATCCATAATTAGTTTCATTCAACCATAAAATTAATTATGAACGAAGCGAACATCAAGCCTTAGAAAAATCTCCCTTCGGCTTATATATTTAAATTCATCTGACCTAAAAATTGTGCAAACAAATTAAAAAAAAATTTAAAATTGTTTTTACACGTAAATAAAGTGTATTTGAATTTACTGAAGCCGAAGAATAAAGTGAATTACAAGCGACGGCTAACGCGCTGCAGGACATGCAAACATATAGAAGAAATCAACACCCGCACCATCGCCATCGCATTGTTTACTTTGTACCTACGCACAATATTCAAAGCATAAAACATTTATTGGTTGGTATTAGTGTACTTGTTGTAAAATCGAAATATAGCGGCGACAACTTTTGTTTGAAAATGTTGGAAAGGAAATCCGCATTTCGCGCTGCTCCGTTGCTCTCTGCCAATGTGACGGAAACTAATATAAATAAAATTTCAATTACTCAACAATTAATTTTGTCCTTTTTTCGCTTTGCTTGCTAGCCGCTCGACCAAGCGTTAAAAGAGCTTCAAAAACCGCCTGAGAGGCAAGCAAGCGGTTAGCCAAGCGTTTACTGCACAAACGCCACGCCACGCCAAGCCAAGCCACACCAAACCCCAACCCTAAGCTAACGGCCATCGGCAACCGCCTTCAGCTGTCAACTAATTCGATTCGAATGCGCTTCAGTGAAGCATTTACAACTGCAAGCAGATTGGAAATGAGTAGATGTAATAGTAACGGCAGTTAGTCTACAACGTTGGGTTGTTGGTTAGCGTCTCAAGATTTCCGGCACGAAGCAATGGAAAAAGGAAAGCATTGGTTAGCGTTAGCGGTAGAGGCGTTCACTGTAATTCTAAATTCTTGAAAAGTTGCAAGTCTTCTACTTCGTATAGAAGCTGCTGCACTGGTATATCGTAGCTTAAGCAGCTCAAAGACTAGAAGAGGGCACTTTTCCAAGACATTGCCGCATAAACTTTATTTAAGCCACTCAAACTCTTACTGCGTTGCCTTCACAAAACATTCACTTGCCTTTACTTCTCAGTGGATAATTGTAACGTTTCTTTTGCGAACAACAATAGAAACTCCCGCTGTGCACTGTCGCTTCTATTGCAAGGAAGTCTAACGCCGAAGTTGCCTAGCTCAGTTGGAGGAAATGAAGTGCAAAGTCGTGTTCGCTTGCATGCATCAAATGCGTTGTCTTTTCTATTCCTTTTCGAAGTTTTGCTCTTCAATTGAATTGTAGACTTGAGCGATAATTAGAAGCCAAAGTGCAGTTCGGCTTGGAGTTTTGTGACTAATTTATTTAATTTCGAGTATAGCAATTGAATTTCAATATGTAATTTGACGCAAAGTTCCATACTTAATATATTTCTTAAGCTTATGGCTATTACTATTCTTATTTACCAAGCTGTGTCTTTCAACATATTGCTAATCTAACGTTATGCTTAAGCGTTTGTTATTCGACACCAGCTCGTAGGAGTGGGAGAAATATATTTTTTAACTAAAATCCTCGTCCTGATAGCTCTTAGAAAAGTAAAATTTCTTTTGAAAAACTTCAATCTGCTGGCAGTCCAATGGCGATCGAAATGTCAGCAAGGCGTATTTTGCAACTAAAGTTGATTAAGTGGAAAAACGGGGCTATTTTTAAATCCGCACGGACTTTTTGGACCTGCAAAGACACTTTGGAAAGACATGGTGACTCTACTCAAAGTATATTGATTTTCTTTACCGCATGATCGACCATCCGATTGTGTCCTCTTACACATCCGTTGTATCTTACACATCCAAACTGCCAAACTACGTCTAAATAAACTGCAAATATTGGCATAACTCTCCGCTACTAGATAGATAAGAGTCTGCTATACTGCAGTTCTCGAGTCGATTCTAAGAAGGACTCCTCTGCATATTTTTATTCAAGAAAGAGTAGCCCCGAAGGAACTGAAATTTAGACCATTCTACGGCTGTTTGTATATAAAGAAGCTTCACGTAGGTATTTTGGGCAGAATACCGGGTTTGCAATTTTCTGACTCCATAACTGAAGAGATCTGCTTTGGCAGAAAGTTCGAAGTGAAAATCCCAGATCGCAAAGATTGGGTAAACGGACTCCCTGCCCTTTATTCGGGATACGAACATTGGTACACGGACGGAAGAAAGGGCAGGTGGAGGTGTCTAACTATGGATCCAGTACCAAACTCGCTGCAGTTTTAGCAATTCTAGCTTACACCGAATTCAACCCTTGAAGTGCGCCTTTCTAGTTATCTGTTTTCTGATAGTAAAGCAGTCATCTGGGCTCCCTCAAACAGGACGATGAAATCCAAGTTGTTAATTTTGGCAGCAAGGAACAAAAAAAATACGGTAACACTATGTTGGGTACCAAGCCACTGTGATATCGAAGGCATTGAAGTCGATGATGAGTTAGCCCGACAGGGAACCTTAACTGCATTTCTTTGGGCCGGAACCATTTTGTGGTCTGAACGCAGTAAGTGTGTACTGGGGGCGGAGGATCGGATGTTACTCAATTAAAGAGAAATGGGATCAGGCTACTTGTTGGGTACCTTACGAGCCGCAACCAACTACGACTTCTTATGCATCGAAAAAGCGTTGTCGGAGAGTCAGAATACCGGCTCTGCCTTGAGGGCCAGGAAACTTTCGAACACATTATTTGTGACCATCCCGCCTTGGCTAGCCAAAGATCAACTTATTTTGAAGCTCCAATGGTCAAACCATTTGTAATAGGGAGCTCGACTAGTAACCAAGGCTCTTTTAGGAAGCCGAAATCAACTTGAAGAGTGTTCAATTATTCGGCTTTTTTCGAAAACATGTTTCCGAGTTATTCTAAAATTGGCAAACTGAGAAAACCGGGTTTCCCATTTTCAAATTAAGAAAAAAACCGCATAAACCGGTTTTATTTGACATATTTTCTTTACGGTAACACTAACCACCCACATCAGCTCATCCAATATCCCTTTCCCTACAGCACCAATCCATCGGATTTGGCTTTTCCTGAGCCTGGCGTGAGAATGAAGACGAAGTTCAGTTATTTAGACAGAGCTTTTTCTTTTTTTTTTGATAATTTTCTGCAGCATAAAATTTTAAATAAAACTAATAAAAATGTTTTACATCCATTTTCAATAAAATAAATAGTTAGAATTTTTAGATTCTGGTATATAAATAAACTAGATAAAAACCCGATTTATTCGATTGTAAAAAGCCGGTTAAGTTGGTATTTGAAAAATCAGGGTTTCAAAAAACCGCAAAAAAATAAAAAAAAAAAACGGTTTAAATCGGTTTGGAAAAACCGAGTCAATCACCCTAGTATCTTGGGCACACTGGGTTAGTGACTCCCAGTGTCTTGTTCTGACTTACCCGTGCTGTTATCTTATCTTATCTTAGCTAACTTATAACAAGACTAAAGTCGGCCAGTTCAATACCCTCCAACAAGGCAAATTAGTTCGTAATCCCGTATTCCTATCAATTATGGAAACTTTCTGAGCAAAAGCCTACTATTGGTAATAATTTCAGCATGAATAATGAGTGTTGCGCATCATTTAACCCATTTCCTGTTCCAAAATTTCTTACAGAAATGTACTTACGCTTACAACCATAATTCAAAATAACAATTAATACTACAACAAAAAGTTGTCCGCTTTGAAACATCCTGTGGGACTTACCACCAACAAACACATGCGCAACATCCGCTTATCTAGCACAGTCTTATTGTAATTTCTGGAAACTCATCCTTTCAATTCAATAGAGCTCACAACTCACGCCGCTTGGCTTTCCTGTGAGCGGCTGTTTGCTAATTAGCGCGCATATCCTTGAGCTCCTTGCAAGGTAAGAAATCTTGCCAATCAACATAGTAAATGTGTAGCAAATAGGAGTGCCAAAAGCAAGGCCCAAGAACAACAAAAGAATTCACAAAGTATTATCCTTTGGTTTTGTAGAGATAATGTCACCGCTGTAAGCCTCAAAGTTTGTCTAAATGTGTAGCTGAATGAAAATACGAAGGTGTTTACGTTTGTCTTATGTGCTGGATTAAATTGTTTAATTTTAAATACGTGCAAGTTGACACTTTGTACAAATGTGCTAAAAGTGCAAAAACAAGAAAGAAAAAACAATAAAACAAACTGAGTGAAATGTTTGAGTTGGAAAAAGTTTTCCTATTATGCGGCTGCTTGTTAGACTGGCGTAAAAGTCACAGCTACTTTGGTGCCAGCGCGAGGATGATACAGAAGTGTATGTATGTATGTCAATTTGTGCATGATCATTCATCTACTTATTTGTATTTGTGTGCCAAGAAAGAGCCAAGTAATTGCTTGTAAGCAGATGGGTAAGAAAAATCATTAACACGCCGCAAGCAAGCAGCCGAGCAAGCAAACGAAGCTTTGAAAGGATAACAGATTTTTCTGCTAATTTGAAGCAGGAATCCTTTTGTGCGTGACGCCAAGCCAACACAACGCAACACAGCACAACACAACGAAAACAACAATGCTGCCATTGACAAGACAGTACTACAATAAACTACCAAAGACGACTGTGACAAGGAGCAAATAAAAACCAGCCAACAAATTTGTATAACTGTAAGTAGGCTTGAGTTTGAATTGGATGCAGGCGTAGTAGGAGGCAGAGTTGGAGGCGCAGTTGACAGGAAGTCACGCTGGCTGCATGTATCATTGGCAACACACACACCACTCGCTCTCATTCCAGCCCCTTTTGCACTCTTTCACTATCACTTCCTTAGCATCTTGCCGTCTGTGGCGTGTGACATGGCAGAGATATTCGCAGATAAGTTGGATAATGAAAAAGGAGTTCTGTGGCAGCGCTTTAGAGTTGGGGCCATTGATGCCAATTCTTGAGATAGTGTCGTCGTCTTAAAGGCGAGAGAGAAGTGCATGGATTTTGTTGAGTTTAGTCTGCTGTATACGGAAACGTATGTACTGATATCTGTGTCTTTGTGTGAGTCGTCATGCGAAACTTTTTCGTTATAATAAATTGCGTTTTCATTCTGTTGCCAAAGTTGTGGTGCGTTGACAGTTGCTTAACGCTTCATAATCAGAAAACAAATAAGTTCAGATCTCTAATTGTGAAATTGTGAAATTGCCTGCACTGGTGATGGTGGTGTTGGTATACAAACAAATGGCAAGCGATACCACAACAAGGCGTTGAATACGATATGCTGATTTAGATGGAACTGAATATGTTGGATTTTGTATGAAACTACACACTTATGCTGAAGAAGGAAATTTTACACTTAAGATCCGAACACTGGTTTATCCCAAACTTACTATTAGCTCGAATAGAATTAAAGCTTATAAACAAATATCAAGAATTTTCGATTCAAAAGAGTTGAGCAGAGGTGTTACTTTCCCACCCAATTAAATTTTGTATATCACACCCATTCTGTTTTGCAACATCATAAATGAGAGGGGGAGACTGTTGTGTATTGAGAGAGCTGATACCGCGAGTAATAATGGTGGTGACGGAGACGGTTAGCAGCGATCACTGGTGCAGTATCGGTGAACGATCAGAGAATATTCTGGCCGATCGCCTTGTGGTTTATAATACCGTTGAGAGGCTTGGTGTGTATCGTCCGATAGCTCCAGACAACGATAGTTACAGATGTGCCGTTTGATGGCTTCAGACAACGGCCAGAAAAAACTTCTGTTGATGTAGACGGCTGCCATATCCACTGGCAGGTGCGAGCTGTGTACATTTGGGGCAAGGGTAGAGAGTTGCGCGAAACGATGGGTAGCACACAAGTAAGCACCCCTTCTTCCACAACCCCCTTTTATGCACTAATCCGTGAGGGCCTTCATAAATACTTAGGTTGAGGGTTATGTAATGTTATGGAGTACCATCACCATTCTGTACCACTAGTGAGTTAGTTCTAGCCTAGTAGGGGGACGAAAGCTTTATTCGTTTACATTGGTCTTTCGTCTTCTTCATCAAACCAGCCCAGTACGTTGCCAAACAAAACATGTGAAAAGTGACCCCTATATATTAATATCCAACATAAATTTTGTCACCGTTCGTTTGGGGATTCTACCGAACCGATTTCAAAACCAAGAGCACCATTGGGAAGGTAAGAAAGTCTATTGAAATTTTTCGAAAGGGAACCGAAATAAATTCAGTTATAAAAAATTTAGATATCGAAAGTTATCATAGCTGCCGAAATTTATCGAACTATCGAAGTTTATAGTTGTCGAAATTGATCGAGTTATCCATGTTTATCGAATTATTGAAATTGATCAATGTTTATTGAGCTATAGAAATTGATAGACACAGAAAATGAGTTATCGAAATTTATCAATTTGTCAATATATTTTAAGTTATCACTAATCATAGAGTTAAAGAAATTTTTAGAGTTATCGTAATGCATATAGTTCTTTCAACTTATAGAGTTATCGATATTTTTGGAATTTTCAAAATTCAAGGTTCTATAAGTTTATCGAGTTATCACAGCTTATCGAATTTTATCGTGTTACCAGCGTGTAACGAGTTATCGTAGTTTATCGATGGCTTTCAACAAATATGGAGCTATCAAAATTAACTGAGCTATCGAAATTTATAGAGCCCTCAAAATGCACAGTTTTCGAAATTAGTCGAATTACCGAAATTTGTCTAGTTATGGGATTTTAGTGTTTTGAAATCCATCGAAATTAACGATTAGTACCATATCGAAAACCTGGAATGTATCAGGCAATTTCAAGTTCTGCCAAAGTGCTCCAAAGTTTTTCAAAGATATAACAAATTATAGTCACGTTTATGTTCCAAAGCAGGAGATTTTCTCCGGTAAGTGCCCTTTCAGACACGTGAAGTCTTTCCTTCAAGTGTGCTCGTTCGTTAGCGAAAGAGGTGAGAAGTTTTCTTGTCTCTTTTGCTTTCTCCCATACATCCCATTTAAAGAACAAACGACTTGAATTCAATAGAAAATAAAGCATGTTGAAGCAAATAGAAAACGCTAAAGATAATGCGAAAAAATTGGTTTCAAGACTTTACCTGTCGGAAAGGGAACTAAATAATTTTGAACCTTATATGTTAAACGACGTGCTAAGTTAGAAAACCTGTCCAGGGCTCTTAAAAAACTAGAAAAACGGTCGAATATCGATAGTAACTGGCACTCCAGGAGTTCTCATTAAAGCTTGAAACTCACTTTCTGAAGAATTTTTCAATACTTAGGCTAAGAACTCTCAACTTCTTTACTTATTTACTACCTATATAGTTTCAAATAAGAATGTTCTACGTGTGCCGGACTGGACAAAATTAAGTTTCGCAAACGGGAAATACAAAATCAACAAAGACAGTGCAAATAAGCAAGACAAAAAGTAAAATGCCCAGGAGATTAAATAAGTATCTAGGTATGTATGTATGTTTGATTGTATATATGCACATATGAATGTGCTGATGTCCTGTGATGTAGATATTTAAATTTACATATATATTTCGCTGAATTTTGCACCTACACATGTATGTATGTACATACATATGTAGTGCCAATTCAAATAAACAACATACCGTTAAGTAAATATAAATAAATTGCCAGAAAGCCAAAAATAAACAGGCACAATGACAAACGCAGTCGGCAGGACAAAGCAATGAAACGAACCACTAATTGCGTGCCAAAATGCAATTTACGGCATTAAGAGGCAACAGCGACAACAACAAAAACACAAGTAACAACAATAAAGTGCTTGCTAAATGGGTGCTTATTATAAGTGACGAAATAAGCCAGCAAAGGACTAGTCAAACTATGGGGAAATCACACACACAAACACACACTCGACGTCTGAAGAGTGGGCAATTGAGACAAAAGGACCAAAGAATGACGGTATGAGAAGATAGCTGTAAAAGGTTGAGTTGCAAGTGCCAGTCTGATGACCATTGCCGCAAAATAGTGTGAGCTTTGTTGGAGCTTTGGCGTGAAAATTCAATTATTGACCAAACGCCTTCAGGGCGTTGCTGACCAGTGTCAATAATGCCGTCAGCAACAAAGTAAGCATTAAACGCAACGACGCAACAGCATCAAGATTATTGTGAATGGACAAAGAAGTCTTGAGAAAGGCAAATACATAGATATGTAAATGAAAAGGATTAAAGGCTGACCAGCGAACAAAGGCAAGCATGCAATTAATGGTTGAGTGTGTAACCTCCACCCCCCGCTAATAGCCATTGTGAAGGTAATTTCAGTAAAGGAGGAGTAACTAAAACAATGAAAGAAAATGTTTACTAACAAAAACTTAAACGAAAATTTTGCCATGAAATTCAGTGTGGATGTGGGTAATTTTCTAATTTAAAATGTTAATCCTTTTACCGAAAAGGGCATGAAAGGTTTTGAATTTAGATTTGAAATTTTAAAGTTTCACATCAAGTTACAGCGCTAAGTACAGCGTGTTAACGTCGGCGTTGACTTTGAAACGCTTAAAAACTTTCGAATAGCAAAACAACAAAAAAAACTAACAGCAATAGCAAGCGCTCCATAAAGTGTTGACATTGATAAATTACCTTGTGCCTCAGTTGACGGTGTGATTTATCGCTGCAGCCTTTCTGGCGTCAAAGCTCGCTTTCACACACACACACATATGAATACAGATATCCTTTTTTTTATGCTCTACTCTTATTGCTTTGTAATAAACTCGTGCTCACATGCTTGTATTTAAATAGTTGTTGTTTGATGTTATAATTTTCGTTATTATTGTTGTTGTTTTTGTTTTTCCTGGCTATCGCCGCCTTTGCTATCAACAACGCGCCATCGTCGGACACGTGTCACTTTGCCACATTTAACCGCCTGTAAGTATGCAAATAAATCGGGCGTTTGGTCAATGTGAGATTTTTTAATTAAATGCAAATATATAAATAAATGGCCATTGGCGAAAATTGTCAAGAGCCGAGTGGGGGAGAGAGAGAGAGAGAGAGATGGTGGCAAAAATTTGCTTGCATACATTCAGTGGGATACAAACGATAAATGGCTGTGATACAATATGTATGTATAAATGTATATTATGGAGCTTGATTTTTTTCAAATCCGAAAAAAGGAACACTCGGCTATAAACGATCCTTGCATCTCACTGATTAGTCCAATACCAAAAACAGGGCACACCTTTTTATACCATTCATGAGCATGAAATGGTATTATAACTTTGGTCCGATGTTTGTAAGTACCAGAACAAAAACAGATAGACCCATTAAAATGTATACTTATATGATCAGAACGTCGAGCTGAGTTGATTTAGCCATGTCCGTCTGTCCGTCTGTCCGTCTGTCTGTCTTGTATGCAATCTAGTCTCTCAGTTTTCGAGATATCCGGATCAAATTTGGTAGGTGGGTGTATTTTTATAATGTATTAACTATAACATATAGCTCCCATACAACTGATTGTTCAGATATGAGATTTTTCGTTATAACTTCTGCATTTATGCAGCTACGAACATGAAATTTTGCGGTACTTGCACCCATTATCAACAGAATACTTACAGCGAAAATTACAAAGATCGGGTCACTATAACCTATAGCTCCCATACAACTGATTGTTCAGATATAAAATTTTTCGTTATAACTCCTCCATTTATATAGCTAGGAACATGAAATTCCGCACTGTTTTCAATAATTATTAACAGAAAACTTACGGTGAAAATTAAAAAGATCGGGTAACTATAACCTATAGCTCCCATATAACTGATTGTTCAGATATGAGATTTTTCGTTATAATTCATCCATTTATGTAGCTAGGACCATGAAATTTCGCGCTGTTTTCACTCATTATCAACAGAAGACTTACAGTGAAAATAACAAAGATCGGGTCACTATAACCTGTAGCCCCATACAACTGATTGTTCAGATATGAGGTCTTTTATCATAACTCCTCCATTTATGCAGCTAGGAACATGAAATTTCGCACCATTTTTGCTCATTATCAACGGAATACTTACAGTGAAAATAACAAGGATCGGGTGACTATAACATATATGTATCTTCCATACATCTGATTGTTCAGATATGGGATTTTACTGTAAAACTCCTTTATTTGAACAGCTAAAACCGATAAATTTCGTAAGCTATTTTTTAAATAATAATACAAAGTCTACTGAGAAAATCGTCAAAATCTATGCTGTATAATCTTAATCTCTTGTACCACTGATTGTTCAGATACCAGTTTTTGCGATATATGTATCTCCTTTATGTAGGAAGCTAAACCCATTAAGTTGTGTTACCGGTTTACATACCGATTACATAGCAGTGAAAATCACTTAGATTGGTGCCATATAAAGTATATCTTCCATACCTCTGATTGTTTAGATGCGATTTTTTATAAAAGTATGTAACTCCTCTATCGATGTATGCAGATGTATTCAAAAGCAGTAATCTGTCAAAGTAAAATTTGCAGATGTTCATGAAAGGTATGAAGCCTTCGGCATAGCCGAAGACAGCGCTGCTCTTACTTGTTTTCTCTAATATATGCCTGAGAAATATTTACCTTCGTCGCTGGATAACTTTGGCAGGACTTAGAATTGATCCGGTACATTCCAGTTTGTCGATAAATTTCGATAATTTGGTACATATCGATAACTCAATGAATTTCAAAACCACTAAAATCCATTAGCTCGACTAATTTCGATAATTTTCGATAAATTTCGACAACTGCGTTTAGAGGGCTCGATAATTCAAAAATTATATACCTCGATATAACTCGATAAATTTTCGATACCTCTATTTTAGCTCTATAGCTTCATATTTTTTGAAAGCTATCGACAAATTTCGATAGCTCGTTACACTCTGGTAACACGATAAAATTTGATAAGCAGTGATAACCCGATAAACTTAAACCTATACTCTTGAAATTTCGATAACTCGATATATTTTGAAGTTCGATTCGATAAATAGATAAATTTCAGTAAATCAAAAAATATCGATAACTCTATAGATTGAAAGAACCCGATGCTTGACGATAACTCGATAAATTTCATTAACTCTAAAAATAAAGATAATTCAATAAATATCGATAATTCGATAAATTTTCATAATCCCATAATTTCTGTGTCTATAAATTTCGACAATTCAATAAACAGTGATTTATTTGAATAATTTGATACTTTGCGATAACTCAGTAAGCATGGATAGCTCGATAAATTTCGATAACGGTAAACTTCGATGATGCGATAAATTTCGGTAACTTGATAGATTTCGATAACTAAATTTTTTATGACAGAATTTATTTCAATTGTTATCAAAAATCTGCAAAAAATTTTCTTAGCCTTTCAGTTACCCTAATAGATATGGATTTCTCATTGTTTTCACTTTCATCTTTATCTCTAATTTTGCCTGCACTTGTTTGCTTTAATCGCTATCATTTATTTTCTTATTACAAAGTCTCATTTTAAGCACGAAGTGAAACAAACGCGAAAACTACTCAAATTGAACAGCTTGCAACAAAAATTGTAAGCAATTAGGGAAATTTTTAAACCACGATTTTGGCAGTTATTTTCAACCACTTGTGAAACCATAAAAATTCTCTTCAGCTACAGAAACACATCTTTGCAATGGTGTTCTTGGTTTTGATATCGATTCGGTACAATCGCCAAACGAAGGCGTATGTTATCGTATAGATTCCCGATAAATTTTTTCTTTCACTCAACCGGTTCTTAGTCTTAAAGTAGACACTGAAACAATGTATGGTATATTATGGCAATGTCTACAGGAAATAGGTTTGTAATAAGTATCACATTGGTCTTCTGTAGCGAAAGCTCTCATTGACCTAATAGCGCTGGCTGACAGTCGCAT
>NW_023458559.1:33531727-33538080 GCF_013731165.1 Rhagoletis pomonella
GTAGCGAAAGCTCTCATTGACCTAATAGCGCTGGCTGACAGTCGCATATTTTCCAAAAAACCTGGAAAAAAGCCTAGAATAGTACATGTCGTCAATTGGTATGCAGTACGTTCTAATATTGTCAAGAGGACTCTACTGCGTAACGTTATGAAACAAGAAGTCGATTCTCATTACGCATTTAGTGTGACAGAAGATCGAAGTGACTGTTGCTAGCAATTCGCTCGTAACGATTCGCAAGCTCGATTTTTCGCCGTTGTCAAATATGTGGTATTGGGTTCCAAAATTATAGTTTGCAAGCAACCGCAAATGGAATTTGTAATATAAGGCATGTAAAACACGCCTTTCTATTGTTATGCTATCTAGAAATTGAATTCAGACTTATCCATGGTTGGCTTTTTCTTGTTTGGTAAAAACCATCTGCACAAAGGCACCACTGTAGTTTTGACTTCCAGCCATTACGGATCCGCCATTTTTTTATTTCAAAATCATTTGGTGAAATTTGAAATCTGCAAACAAAAAAACATGGCTCTACAAGGTTTATCATCAAACAAATAGTCAGCGCATTCGCGCCTTGGCACCCACGCCACTGTTGACAGTTATAATTTCGAGAGAGTAGATAATTTCGTTAACTTAAGAACCCGAATTAATACCGATAACAATGTCAGCATGGAAATCGAACGCAGAATTACTCTTTGTCGCCTGGGTAAAAGATTGTCGTAAGCGCAATTTTGGCGATTTTTAGTTCTATATGCAGTTATATATTTTGAGATAGGATCTTTCGATTGGTGTTATCAGTTTCTAGATATCTCCTTTAGTTTCCGAGATATTGACTACAATATTTTCGATAATTTTGTAAAAATTTAGTTAGTGATACAGTCATATTAAACTAATCAATATCTTAAGAATGGCGTTCTCCATTTTTGGATATCTCCTTTAATTTCCGAGATATTGAGTAAAAAGTGTCGTTAATTTAGTAGAAATTTTGATCACATTTTGTCGTATTTCATACAAAGTGGCTGCCAAATTGTGGACAAATGACGCTTACGACAAAATTTTACTAAAGAAAATCCTTCATAAACTCAAAACTAATTAACAATAAACCTTAGAAACTAAATAATTTAAGAATTTTGTGAACTAGTAACATTTTCAGATAATTTGGAGAAAATCTATCCTCGCGTTTTTGAGAAATTGCATTCCAAACTTCAATCGCGATTTCCCACAACCTGCCGAAATTAACATACGACAATCTTTTACGCAGGCGACGTCTTGCCAACAAGTTTTACTTTGCAATGAGTAGACAATTCAGAAGTAAAGTCCTCTCTCGGCATAAGAGTCGCTCATCATGCCCATGCTAGTATATGGCAAAGAAGCAATGATAATGACAACATCCGATGAAGCGGTTCTTGGAGTATTCGAGAGAAATATTTTGCGGAAGATTTACGGGCCTCTACGCGTGGGCGACGGAAAGTACCGCAGACGATGGGACGATGAGCTGTATGAGCTTTACAACGACACAGACATAGTGCAGCGAATTAAAATACAGTGGATCCGCTAGCTTGGCCATGTCGTTCAAATGGACTCCCACGCTCCAGCTCTGAAAGTATTCAACTTGGAACCCGCTGGTGATAGCAGCGGAAGAGGATGTGTGATGGAAAGACCAAGTGGGGAAGCACTTGGCTTCACTTGGCGTCATAAGAAGACGAACAAGGTTTGTTTAAAATTGTACAACTTTTCGACTTTTAATTAAATTTTTCGGGAATTACGCCACTGTACAGCCCTATGAACTATTCCTAGTTCCCTCAATTAGGGCCTTAAAACCCGAATTCAGATAAAAAACTTTATATTATGTGTACTCATGTAAAAAGAAAATTAAGCGGTCAGTCAGCTGGAAGTGATTAAATTTACAATAAAAAACAAAGTTCAGAGAGAAGTAGCAGATAGGTAATAGAAAACAAAATTATGAGCAACAAAGTCAAGGGACTCATGTAGTTGCCGAAATGGTCAGCGAGTATATCAACAACATAATTGCTGGTCATTTACAGTGAACAACATCGGAGGCAGCGTCTAAGTAAAAGGGTAAAAGGACTGTAATAATAAAAACAACAACAAAAAACATAACCAACATCCGCGCAGTTGACTACACACAAATACATACAGGCAGAGTACACAGACTTCAGGAGATGACCAAAAAAGCAATCAGCTTGAATGGCACATTTCAATGCCACAAAAACTCAAAAGCAGCAGCAACTACACCATGTTTGAATGTGAGGCAGAAACAAAACGATTTGCCACGTTTGTCATATGCAAATCACACAGAAGTGACAGGAGCAGCTGCAGCAGAAGTAACAGCGACCGGTAGAACCATTCAAATTGAGCGTTGGCCTGACCGTGGCAGTTGCAACAATGAAAACGACAACAGCAGCAATGGCAGCATGCAACATGCGGTAATAATGCAACAATATTTGTGTAGGTAAGCATAAATGACTACGAGTATCAAAAGCCAGGAAGTACATTAGGGTGGTGCAACAAAATAAGTTTAAAATGTTAAGCTCTCAGCCCTTAGGATTCTTCATGGGCATTGAGGCAGTTCTAAATATAATTTTTTTTTTAACAAAAAAATACGGTTATCCTTTTTTTCTATTTAAAATCCCCCTAGGGGTGAGAGTCACACTATTCCCCCCTATATATTTTCGGACCACCTTAATGTACATGCAGATAAATGTAGTGAAAGCAAAGGTGGATTTGGCAATGGATTGCTGCTAAAAGTAAAGCAAAAAGGAGAAAAAGGTGGCCAAGTACACATCATTGATGGAGTAGATTAACAAGCGTGCAACATTGTTGCAAAGTGATTACAAACGCAGCTACGTACATGCGCACACACACACACATACATAGTATAGTATAATCGCAGTCACTTTAGCGGCGCATACAAAAATTTTGTTACATCACTTTATCACTGTAACTGTTGTTTGTGTTAATGCTATGCAACCGTGCAATATTGCATGTTGCACATTGTATGAACGTAAGTAAGTACGGTTTCAGTCAACATAATAATGGCATGCGGCAAGTACCTACTCAGTACAAAATGGCGTATTTAAGCATAAAAGTATGCAATACGCTTTTGTTTTAACGGTAAGTCTATGCAACATGTGTGCTTATTTATGTAAATGGCAATGTATGGGTTTGTGTGGGCGAGTGTGTCATTTGTGTGTGTGTGTGTGTGATTGTTTTGTGGCCGGATACGCAGTTTTTATGCATTTTTGGGTTTTGATAGCATCAACTTTTTAAGTTTTATATGCACATTTGCAGTTATTGGGCATGAAAAGAGCTTTCAAATAAAAAAGAATCTTTAAATTGAAGCAAAATTGTCAGCGGCCAGGGGAATCGTTGAGAAAAAATATACTTTGTTATATTTTGAAAAAAATCTTCCCTAACGCACAGTGCATTGAATGCTGTGTACTAGACTCTATCGAAAAAAAAAACAGTTTTTTTTTGTCTCGAGAAAGAAATTTTTTTGTTCCAAAGTTCCTTTATCTCAAGCAACCTGTTCTAGTATTTACCCACAATATTTCAGTTCTTATCACCCTAATGTCAGTAAATTAAAGCTCTCCAAAAATCATTAAACTTTTTCTAAGGAAGTATTCTCATTATTAGATACAGTAAAGCTATTGAAAAAAAATATATATAAAATATATATATTGCGAAAGTGTAGGTCTAACCGGAAAATGTAAAAATAGCGATGCCTAGATTCGGCCAAGATTTTTTTTTCGAATTTGCCTACTAAAATACCTTAGAGTCAGGGGCTAATGCCTTTTGTGTTGCATTGTAAGTTGATATGGTCTACTGTGTGGCCTTGTAAGTCTTAAAAATAAAGAAATAATTGGGGGTCACATATTTCACTAAATGCTCTGCCCAGATTCTTCTCTGTTTTGATGTTGTGACACAAATAGAGGGACATAAACTTAATTTAAAAACTTTTTTAAAATTTTCTATACAGAAATACATTCAGTGCGTTTGTTTCATCTGCTGTGCTAAAAATAAGCTTTTTTGGCCGAATCAGGAATCGAGAATGAGTTCCTTCGATAAGGAGAATGTGCTAACAACACCCCTACAGAGACCGCCAGCGTTGTCTTGAGTTTTCAGTAAATAAAATTAAAATTTATTCAAATTCAGTATTGATTTTCCAAGCACTGACGCATAAATGCTATTTGCACTTGAAGCGCAGAGAAAGCATAGGGAAATCATGGACATGAGTTATCAAAACTCCTCAGCAAGTTTACTAGATTGTCTTATGAATCTAAGTATGCAGTTTATAGTAGTTTGAAGAGAGAAAGAGATTACATATAACCCATCCGTTCTCAATACAACTGGTCAAAAACGCACCATCTCAGTAATGCCTACCGTGATCATCAAATGATGTTGATCACGGCTCATAGCTCTTTCCTTATGAGTCATAAGATTCCTGATATATCCGAATCATATGCTTGGCCCAATAATTGTCCGCGGTTTAATTGGACACTACAAAGAGCATCAGTTTGGCAATACACCAGCCAGATAATTGCCTTGAGCAGAGAGGTATTTTGAGGAAGGCATTTTTTTGGAGCGCAAATACTAACGAGCTCGTGAGAAAGAAACTTCGCCAAAGCGGCTAAATAGGTAAATAAATACTTATCATCAAACAAGGCGTCTCTGTAGATTTCTGTTTGTATTGCAAGCGAGCTCTTAGCCAAGGCCAAGTAGAATCTACATACATACATGTAACTGAACCGATGGACTTAAAAATACCTTAGTTGCAACATTGCTAGAACTGAAAAGTAGGAGAGTTCCTACACTCACAGCTCAAGGTTATATTTATATGTTTGCATACAAACCAAGCCAGAAGGTTAGCTTTCATATTTCTGTACTTCTTATTGTTCAAAAGTGTGTGATGGTGGAAAAAATAAGGCTAAGTTTTAAGGGTGTAAGGAACGGGAGTTGTTTAAGCTTATTCTCCATTATCACTTTCAATGAAATCTAACCACAAGAAAGGTCTCTGTAATGCAACGAGGGATTATTGCACTACTGGACAACTATCATCTATCTATCTCAATTTCAATGTGTTAGCAGACATCGGGTGAGAGATCTCCCTACGCACATTCTTGAATAGATGAAGCTTTTTCGTGTGAAAACTACTGGAAATTTACCTTACCGTTCTGACACCCAGGGTCTTGTCGTCTCTGACAAGACTGGGTATTCAAAACTATCTAGTCTGGCATGTCTGTCGCTTTATCTGTGGCAAATCGATCGCACAAGAGTTGGACAGTACTTTCGTCCAGGGTAGGTTAATAGGGACACCACACACAAGTGGATGTTTTCGCACCGCCATCCTACTCTTCTTCGTATTGTGTGAACGAAGCTGGAGAGGAGAGTCTATCAGGAGAAAATCTATACAAAATGACTACTAATGATTAAGGTTAGGTGTATGGATGCATTTTAAAACCTAAAAAAACATATTTTATTTATACTTTTCCCCAGGACCTGGCTGCTTAACTGGCTAGGGTTTGGATATCAACTCGTTTCGTAGTTTCCGCTTTCTTCCCGGTAATACTGGTTACAAGCATGTCTTTTTCATCTACATTTCTTCAGGTGCGAGTGAACATTTTGTTCGGCCGGAAGAGGTAATATTGCTCAAAATCGCTTTAAACAACTAATTTATTTGCCATTTCCTATAATTTAAAATTTAAATCTTAACTTGCCCATGGTGCCTTACTACTACTAGTTTTTGAGATATAAGCAAGGGTCTGCGCTTGTTATTACATATATTGTACCCTTTTCTACTTTTTTAACTGCTTATCTCTATTAACTTTTTGAATGCGTTCACATAAAAGCTATGAACCAGTGCATACATAAGTATTTTTTTTATGCGGTTACTACTTTAGCTGCCCTGTGCGTATTTTGCTACACATTTGCCTCTTTTGCTAACCATTTCATTGCTGCACAAGATTACAAAGGTTACGTAGATTTTTACAATTCTAGTTGGTCATTCAACTAGTGGCCTTTATTACTTTGACTTTGCAGTTAATTTAGTTTCGTTTGTTTTTATAGGTTTTTGCATACAATTTTTATTGTTTTATTCCTTTTGCAAATTTTGCTAGTGCATTGCTTTATTTAGCTATTACCTTCATTTTATTATATTTTCTTTTCGGAATTTCAGTGCATCGTCATTTATTTGTTATAGTCCTATTAAAATAAACATTTTTACACATACATACATACATACATAAAAGATAGTATAATGAAAATCCCACATGTCTAATTTAAAAAGTTGTTATCGCCATTTGTATTATTACAACACTATTTTATTTACAATTTAA
>NW_023458559.1:33538180-33539537 GCF_013731165.1 Rhagoletis pomonella
TTTTCATGGGTCTATCTCTTTTTGTTCTGGTACTTACAAACATCGGAAAGTTATAATACCATTTCATGCTCATGAAAGGTATAAATATGACTTTAAGACATCCTAATTTTCTATCTTTCCCCAGTAGACACTCTATGAAGTTTGCCATAAGCTCGCTAAGCTCTCGAAGAAGTGTTTATAAAAAAATTTGACACGATTTCTCCGGATTTTGGGTTAATCGCATGGATACATGGGTCTAATGCATAAAAAGTGAGCTTAGGCTCCGACTCGATTTTTAGTACAAGTTCTGGAGCTTGAGCTCACTTCTTCGGTGCAAAAATTTAATCTGAGCTTTAGCCCACTATTTGTGCATGTGACCCATTATATCGGCTACTCGTCTATTCAACTTCTACAGAAATGGTTGTTCAAGACCCCAAACCAGAGGTAATGTGGCCAGCAGTCCTTTGTCTCTGATCGGCAGGCGCACCACTTTTCCGAAATCTTACCTCTCCAACCCAAATGTTTTGGTGCTTCGCCACAATCTGGAGGCCGCTGCAGATATTGGATCTCACCAGCAATCAGTGTCTGTTTCATCCAGTGGAAAGTGGAAAATGAGAACTCGTTATAAGACCTCATCGCATTTAAACTCGGCAAGCAATAAGGCCGGTGAGAGGGCGAATTCGCAGTATAAAGTGAGACTTTTTTACGGATAGCAATGAACTTAGATGCACCCTAGAAGACATTTTTCCAGGCTGTCGTACGCTTCGTGCTAGAACGTTCGTCGTTATTTACCAGCGGAAAGAATCAGACTCAACTTTTTTCGGTGCTATTGCTGGCATAGGAAAGTTTTTGTTTGACCTGCAAGGGTCCGCGCAACTGATCGGTGCTCAGTACCTTCACAGACCGCCTTATTCACTTCGGTTATGGCCCAATGAGAACAGTTTTAGAACGGATGCTAATGTCGCTCTTAGAGCCTATAATCACTACACTCCTAGTTCCGACGCAATTAAGTATTTAGAGCATCTGCTTCAACCAATTTCGGCATATACAGACTCTTTCTACCCCCCCCCCCCCCCCGACATGTGGAGACTCGTTTCATTAGATTCACTAGCAGCCAAGTGGCAAGGGCATCAACTCGTTACCTAGCCCGAGCAACAACGAAAAATGGCAGAAGCCGTATCGAAGTGAGGTACTACAACTAGAATTGAGAGCAGAAAAGGTTGGTCAACTTTCTTTAAAAATTTAAACATATATTTTTGCTCGTGGTAATCTCCTACTGGGTTAACCATTTTAGTATTTCTCGTTCATTAAAATTGTAAGCAGGCACACGATTAAATTGTAAATAAAATAGTGTTGTAATAATACAAATGGCGATAAC
>NW_023458559.1:33539637-33541530 GCF_013731165.1 Rhagoletis pomonella
GTCGCTATAACATCTTAGCAACCTACTTGCAGGTACAATACATTACAGATTACCACGAGGAAAGATATGTGATTAAATTTTTTAGAAAGTTTACCAACCTTTTCTGCTCTCAATTCTAGTTGTAGTACCTCTCTTCGATACGGCTTCTGCCATTTTTCGTTGTTGCTCGGGCCAGGTAACGAGTTGGTGCCCTTGCCACTTGGCTGCTAGCGAAGCTAATGAAACGAGTCTCCACATGTCGGGGGGTAGAAGCAGTTGCTCTAAATACTTAATTGCGTCGGAACTAGGAGTGTAGTGATTATAGGCTCTGAGAGCGATATTAGCATCCGTTCTAAAACTGTTCTCATTGGGCCATAACAGAAGTGAATAAGGCGGTCTGTGAAGGTACTGAGCACCGATCAGTTACGCGGACCCTTGCAGGTCAAACAAAAACTTGCCTATGCCAGCAATAGCACCGAAAAAAGTTGAGTCTGATTCTTTCCGCTGGTAAATAACGACGAACATTCTAGCACGAAGCGTACGACAGCCTGGAAAAATGTCTTCTAGGGTGCATCTAAGTTCATTGCTATCCGTAAAAAAGTCTCACTTTATACTGCGAATTCGCCCTCTCACCGGCCTAATTGCTTGCCGAGTTTAAATTGGATGAGGTGAGGTCTTATAAGGAGTTCTAATTCTCCATTGGATGAGAGAGACATTGATTGCTGGTGAGATAGTGTCAATACCAGCAGCGGCCTCCAGATTTTGGCGAAGCACCAAAACATGTAGGTTGGAGAGGTAAGATTTCGGAAAGGTGGTGTGCCTGCCGATCAGAGACAAAGGACTATTGGCCACATTACCTCTGGTTTGGGGTCTTGAACAACGTTTTCTGTAGAAGTTAAATAGAAAAGGAACCAACACATGCGGCCTCATGCACAAATAGTGAGCTTAAGCTCAGACTCAATTTTTGCTATGAAGAAGTGAGCTCAAGCTCCAGAACTTGTATTAAAAATCGAGTCGGAGCCTAAGCTCACTTTTTATGCATTAGACCCATGTATCCATGCGATTAACCCAAAATCCGGAGAAATCGTGTCAAATTTTTTTATAAACACTTCTTCGAGAGCTTAGCGAGCTTATGGCAAACCTCATAGAGTGTCTACTAGGGAAAGATAGAAAATTAGGATGTCTTAAAGTCATACTTTTTTCTGAGTTGGGATTGATAGTGCAAATGGACACTATTTTTGACTATTAAAAGTGGCGTCTGGCGTCGTCCAATTTTCTAGCTTTGCCATAGTACCCTAGTTGGGGTTGGTTTGGCCAACAGAAGTATTTACCTGCGACCGTAGTTACCTGACTGCGGTGATTTGAGGAGCTTCTCTTTCTTCCCACAACGTGAAGTCCTTCCCTTGCAGTCCGCTAATAAGCAGTTTTTATCGCTGTTGCTGTTTTTATGAATCCATGTTTTGGTCCCTCGATCAGTCCGCAGAAACGAGATGCCTAGAGATGGCACTTCTTAAAACCAACCGGCAGGGACAGTTAGCGACAAGGAACTTTTTGCTATTCGTTGACCAATCGGCACGGGCACCTTGACAACTAGGCTTTGGTAGTGTTGGTACGGTAGTCCTAGTAAAGTATCTTAATTTGAATACCTTAATATGCATAATTGATAGCGAAATAGCGATTGCCGAAAAACTCATTGGAAATAGGCGGTTCAGGACCAAAGACCTATTTTTGTGGTAATTCTGAATTATCTTCTATCTTCAGTAACTATGAATATAAACCCCGCCAGCTCCATGTACCACTGGGTCAAAGCATTTGTAATCCTGCTTCAAAAACTTTAAGGGTCGTTAAGTGACCACAAAAAAAAGACGTTAATACAATTCGAGCTAAATAACTGTTGCTAGTCCTTTTGGTCAA
>NW_023458559.1:33541630-33543296 GCF_013731165.1 Rhagoletis pomonella
TTGACCAAAAGGACTAGCAACAGTTATTTAGCTCGAATTGTATTAACTTCTTTTTTTTTGTGGTCACTTAACGACCCTTAAAGTTTTTGAAGCAGGATTACAAATGCTTGGACCCAGTGGTACATGGAGCTGGAGGGGTTTAAGTTCATAGTTACTGAAGATAGAAGATAATTCAGAATTACCACAAAAATAGGTCTTTGGTCCTGAACCGCCTATTGCCAATGAGTTTTTCGGCAATCGCTATTTCGCTATCAATTATGCATATTAAGGCATTCAAATTAAGATACTTTACTAGGACTACCGTACCAACACTGCCAAAGCCTAGTTGTCAAGGTGCCCGTGCCGATAGCTGAATGGTCAACGAATATCAAAAAGTTCCTTGTCGCTAACTATCCCTACCGGTTGGTTTTAAGAAGTGCCATCTCTAGGGATCTCGTTTCTGCGGACGGATCGAGGGACCAAAACAAGGATTCATAAAAACAGAAGCAGGGATAAAAACTGCTTATTAGCGCACAGCAAGGGATGGACTTCACGTTGTGGGAAGAAAGAGAAGCTCCTCAAATCACCGCAGTCAGGTAACTACGGTCGCAGGTAAATACTTCTGTTGGCCAAACCAACCCCAACTAGGGTACTATGGCAAAGCTAGAAAATTGGACGATGCCAGACGCCACTTTTAGTAGTCAAAAATAGTGTCCATTTCCGCTATCAATCCCAACTCAGAAAAAACAAGTACGAGCAGCGCTGTCTTCGGCTTTGCCGAAGGCTTCATACCTTTCATGAACATCTGCAAATTTTAGTTTGACAGTTTACTGATTTTGAATACATCTGCATACATCGATAGAGGAGTTACATACTTATATAAAAAATTGCCACTAAACAATCAGAGGTATGGAGGATATACTTTATATGGCACCAATCTAAGTGATTTTCACTGCTATGTGATCGGTATGTAAACCGGTAACACAATTTATTGGGTTTAGTTTCCTACATAAAGGAGATACATCGCAAAAACTGGTATCTGAACAATCAGTGCTATAGGAGATAAAGCTTATACAGCATAGATTTTGACGATTTTCTCAGTAGACTTTGTATTATTATTTATAAAATATCTTACGAAATTTATCGGTTTTAGCTGTTCAAATAAAGGAGTTTTACAGTAAAATCCCATATCTGAACAATCAGATGTATGGAAGATATATGTTGTATGCATCCGATCCTTGTTATTTTCACTGTAAGTATTCTGTTAATAATGAGTGAAAATGGTGCGAAATTTCATGTTCCTAGCTGCATAAATGGAGGAGATATGATAAAAGCCCTCATATCTGAACAATCAGTTGTATGGGGGCTGCAGGTTATAGTGACTCGATCTTTGTTATTTTCGCTGTAAGTCTTCTGTTGATAATGAGTGAAAACAGCGCGAAATTTCATGGTCCTAGCTACATAAATGGATGAATTATAACGAAAAATCTCATATCTGAACAATCAGTTGTATCAGTTTTCTGTTGATAATTATTGAAGACAGTGCGGAATTTCATGTTCCTAGCTATATAAATGGAGGAGTTATAACGCAAAATTTTATATCTGAACAATCAGTTGTATGGGAGCTATTGGTTATAGTAACCCGATCTTTGTAATTTTCACTGTAAGTATTCTGTTGATAATGGGT
>NW_023458559.1:33543396-33545659 GCF_013731165.1 Rhagoletis pomonella
ATTTTATTTTATTTTATTTTATTTTATTTTATTTTATTTTATTTTATTTTATTTTATTTTATTTTATTTTATTTTGTTTTATTTTATTTAATTTTATACGTTTTTATTTATTTTTTGTTATATTTCTTTTTTATCATATTTTATTTTATAATATTTTGTATCATTTATTCTGTAAACAACGTTTTACTTTGAGACCAAAAAATTTCATATTATCTATTTAATTTCATTTTATTTTAGTTTCTTATTTATTTTTATTTTTTGTTTTGTTTTATTTTATTTCATTTTATTTTATCCAACTCTTATTAAAATAAAATACAGAGCAATGCAGGAAAGTTATTGAAAATGAGGAGAGTAGCTACTTAAAAAAACTAATTAAAGAGGCTTTACACTAAAAAAAGTGTAAACGAATTTCATTTCATTTTCGACTTGCGTAGTCGTTAGTTGATCAGAGAAAGCTTTACTCTTTTGGCAAGTACGTATGAAACTATAGAAAGTTTTAAATATCTCTCCTAAGGGTAATGTTTTGGTCGTAACAGTTTTAATTGCCGTCGTGCTCTTATTGTAACTCTCTGACTTTGTATACGTGCATGCTCTTTAAGGACCTGCCTAGAAGACGGTGACAAGTGCCGAAGTCTCGCATGTAGGGAAAGTTTTTGATCGCCATTCATCACGGAGTGCCCAAAAAAGATTATTTTGCATCCGGTTCAAGCAGCACACGACTTCCGGGGTTTACAACAAGTATCATCTAGGTAGCTAATTGCGAAAAGGTGAAACCCCACAGCAGTGGTTTGTGCGCTGGGCTTTGAAGCCGCCACGCAAATAATAATCCCGATCGGAAGAACCAAACAAGCTTCCGATGAGACCCCCTTCGTTGATTGAAGAACCACAGCATACGCAAAAAAAAGCCTGCTATTTGAGGGCATGCACCTGGAATGTCCGGTCCCTTAATGAGGAAGTTGCATCTGCCCTCTGGTTAGTTGACGTCTTCGCGAAGACTAGGACGGACATAAGCGCCATCCAAAAAATTTGATGGACGAGGCAAGGCAAGGAACGCGTGGGGCCTTACGACGTCTACTGCAGCTGCCAAGGAGCGCGAATTCGGTGTTGGAAAGACTCCGTCGCCGAGTACTGAAATTTATCTCGGTGGACAAGCGTCTGCCACCAATCTTCTTCTAAGCGAGATTTTATAACATCTCACTTATTTGCGCCCACGCCCCGGTGGAAGAGAAAGACGGGGCATCCCAGTATTTCTTCTATGAGAGCTTGGAGTCCACATACGAGTGCTACCCTTTTATGATATCAAAATCGTGCTTGGCGATTTCTTTGCCAGGGTAGGCAAGGAAGGGATCTTTGGTCTGAACGTCGGAGCACTCGGCCTACACGGCTAAACGCTCGATAAGGGACTGAGGCTGACCACTATCTATTGGCAGCCAAGATACGCGCACCTCCGTGTAGCGAAAATTTTCATCCAACAATGCAAGGAAAGCTCACTCTCAGGGCAAACCGACTGAGTCACATTTCGTTTAAGTATGTCTGTGTGTGCGACTCAATACTGGAAGTCCGCTATATGCATAGCTCTGCTCAGAGCTAAGTTACGCTGTATGTATGACTTGTCTTTATGGTTGACGAAAGTTAGTTTCAAAATCTATTGTTTAATTTTAGTTTATTTTAATTAATTTTGCGCAATTTTAATTTAATTTTTTTACTTACTTTTTACTTTTTTTGAATTTATTATTTTTTGTCCTAACTAGTTTTTATTTTATTTTTAATTTACTTTATTTTTCACTTTTAAGCTTCTAAAAGAATCTACTATACCATAATTCAATTTCACTTCGTTGCATTTCATGATAACTTCATCTCATTGCATCAAAAAACCTTGAATGAAAATTCTGGTCCGTTCCTGTACATATGTAGACGTGGATTGCTTATTTACTATATATCATAATAATATTTTGTGTGGTGAAATAATCTACCCGCTTTCAGGTAGAGGAACGGACCGAAACGGACTATTGTTTTATATTCCATTATATTTCATTTAACTCAGTTCCAATCTATTCCACCAAAGAAGTTTTTACTTCTTCTTCTTTGTACTCAATGTTCTTTGGTATTTTTTTTTTTTAATAATTACAACTTCTACCAAAGTATTCACAAACGAACCTTTTTATTTTTTTTAGAATCAGTGTCCGCTTAGGCGAGTATGAAATATCAAAAAATATCAAAAAAGACTGTTCTCATGGAAAGGCTATAAAAACGTGTACACAGC
>NW_023458559.1:33545759-33552361 GCF_013731165.1 Rhagoletis pomonella
AAAAAAGACTGTTCTCATGGAAAGGCTATAAAAACGTGTACACAGCATATGGATTTTAAAATCAGTACTATCGTAACCCATCCTGATAATAATCAGACCACAGGCGTGAAAAACATTGCACTAATCAAACTTAAGACCCGAGCTCGAAGGAACAGTGAGTACTTACTTTTATTTTCGAAACTATCTGTGTGGACGTATAAAAATAATCCCTTCTAAATTGTGTTAAATATTTTAGAAAACATAAAACCGATTTGCTTGCCATTTAAATCAGAATTGTTACATGCGCCATATGAAGAAGATACTTTAACCGTTGCTGGTTGGGGTTTAACTGAAAAAGGTAATGAAATAAAAATATACAATTATATCTACCCATTTAGAGATCCCAAAAACTCAAGCATTTTAATTTCGACTTTTCAGGTTTCACTTCCAAAATTCTAAAGAAACATTTAATTTCTCAACGGCCATCAGCTGCCTGTAAACTTGCCCATTCAGAGGTGAATGTGAGTATTTCCAAATTGTGCCTAGGCAGCAGCAATAAACAAGCGTCAAATGGTTGTGCGGACTCTGGAGGCCCAATAATTACGTTAATAAAAGATACGCCAGATTTTTATACTCAAATAGGCATTGTGCAAATGGGTGGCGAAGAAAGCTCCAACTTTTATGCCGAGAATGTTTTCGATTCCATGGATTGGATAACAAGAGTTATTGGAGAGAGCAAGTGAAGTGTGCGTCATCCAGAAACTACTTAGAATAATATTTTGTTTGGTTTATGGTCATATACATACATATATTATTTATATCTATTTAAGTACTAAAATAGTGCTAACAAATCATACATCGACTTTAGCTTTGATTTTCTTTACATATTTGGATTACATTTTGACAATTTTATATTTGATCTAGTAAATAGTAACGGTATTCTGCTACCTAAGTATGTTGAGATCAGATCTCGAGTACAAATATCGCGCCTGTATCCGTGCCATTAAAACCTTGGCTGGTCTTAGACTATGTTCCGGGAACGTCACCATTAAGTTGGTGGTGTAGGTAAGTCTTTAGGTTTGGTTAAGCTTGGAACGCATGCATCAAACCTCGCATTACCTCCCTGCTCTGACATATATAATTATGGGGCTATTTAAAAAAGAGTACAAACACGTTCGGGTTTGGATAGAAACTTAAAGAGTGAACGCTCTTGCAAAGGATTATAAAATTTAAAATCCTAACATAAGACATAAAATTTGTGACGAAGATTCAAAAGAGAACACCAAAACTAAAGAGAAATGGGTTGCACAAGAATTTGACTATGGTGCTGATGATGATGCCACTTTATTCCGTATGTAGTTGTACGGCGGCAAGTTAAGTCCTAGCTTATGTGACCAATCGTTATAGAAATCGACTACATCTACTATGAAATTTATGCTGGATGACCCCCATGGAGCACCAGTGAAATATTGTTCTGGGCAGTAACACCGCTGTTTGCTCGAATTCGCTCCTTTGAAAAAATGTCTCAAGTAAGCCAATCCTACCATTAAAAGACATAAGCCGCAATAGGGTGAAATGTTCCCGGAGAAAAGTTTTTGAATAAATGCTGTTGCGTTACAATGATCAAGCGAAGATAGTTAAATTTTCGTCAAAATAGTTGAGTACAGTAAGAAAGGCGCTGCCTTACAAAAAGATGATTGAAGTTGGTTGTCATCAACCAAGCTTGATTCTACGCCATTCACTATGACTCCGAACAAGTCCTCCACTCCTTGGCAGTGCCTTCTAAACTAGGTATGGGTAGGGATGAAACGATACGAGTAAATACAAATACATACTCGATACTTTTCGTTCGATACCAAGTAAATTTGGCACCGATACTTTTGAAACGAGTACTGAGTAGGAATCGAAGAAAAGTACTCGTATCGAAACCCGATACCAAGTTAAATTTTGCTCCGAAAATTTTTCCTCTACGCCTAATATGAATCGCCGTGTGGTTTTTGGTAACTTTATTGCCAGCTAAACCCACGAGAAGGCGCCAAAGTCAACATAATGCAAAGAATACACGATCCGATTGCTTCACCAAAGTCGAGGGTTTGTAACGTTTACACGGCAAATTGTTCGAGTGGAAGTGTGAAGTGGATGAATATTCAGTAGGGACGTTTTAGCGCGATGTAAGACTCACTGGGTAACCCTATTATTCTTCGCGCGGGCAATACTAAAGGTAGGGGCAAATAGCTCTGTTATTGAACAAAATAATTTAAGAAAACGAGTTGATTCAAAATATAAAAAAAAAATTTTAGAAAAGATTAAAATATTAAACGTAGAGAAAAATATATATATTAGAGTGGTTCAACGAACACTCTTTATGGAAATTCATAAACGCTACATCAAACTATTGTTATTTGTGAGAATAAAGACACAATTTTTTTTTAATCTGAAAAAAATGGAGGCCGCGCTAGTCGGTTTTTCATAAAAACGCTGATGTTTTCAGTTATTTTATTTTCGTGACATTTTAAAGTGCAGTTAAAAATGTTGATTTTACATGTAATTACTCAGGTAATGAATACAAAGGCCTACGAAAGGTGGCGAAGTGTCCTTATATTTATCCAGCCCAGTATCCTTCCTTAAGTCGAACCAATTAGAAAAATGAGAGGAGCTGAAAACTGCGTTTCCTTTATTGTATAAACAAGCACGATCACATTTACAATTGTTTTCGAAAGCAGGAGCAACAATAACCAGGTCAAGAAATCTCGGTTGACTGGCAAACATTTGGAAAAACTTCTATTCTTGTGAAGTACAACAAAAGAAGACTTTTTTCGCTGAAATATTTTATTAATACATGTTTTCTTAAATAAGATAAACTTGTTACTGTATATGTATGTATCTGTGTAAATACCATTCATCATTATTATTAATTTTCAGTTCCTCCATTATTAAATTTTACGGAGTTTAGGATTCCCAGAAGATGATTAACTTTTGATTTAAAAAAATAAATTAAATTTAATACGGAATACGCAATGAGTACCGATACGAGTAGGTATTGATACTTTAGGTCCGATATTTTTCAGGCATCGATACTTTTTTCGATACTACTTCCAAGTTAAAGTGTCGATACCTGCATGGTATCGTTTCATCCCTAAGTATGGGCATCGGTATCCGTATGGCCTGTTTGCTGGTACGCACCAAAGGCGCCATGTTCGTAATCAACAAAAAGTGGGTTCATTCGAGGCAATTTTGTGCTTTAAAAGGGACTCCTTTTCAATGGAAGCTTGTTACTAAGCGGATCCCAGCGCATAAGTGAAAAAAAAACTAAATATATTAAGTGACCAGAGACTATTGACATAACTAATACAGATAAGCACCTTTCAATGTGAGAACATTTTCCACGTTTTTAGCTAAAAGTGTATGTATTATTTGAGTATAAACTTTTTTTTGTAAACAATTTTGTAAATGCATATACGCACTCTAACTGAAACTTTATTAAAAAATGTTTGCCTTTTAAAGATATCTTATTACACGAGCAGTTGACAGCTAAGTTGAGGTAATAAATAAGAATTGAATAATTTATTTTGACACTTTCTAAAGGCGATAATGAAGGTTGACTTATCGCCAACCCAGCCCAGCTCAGTTGAAGAGAAAACGGCGCTATTTTTTTTATTTTTTTTTTGTTAAAACGTAAACGAAAATCCTTAAAAATTTGTTGCACAAATGGGCGTAATTTAAGCGCTAATATATGCACTGCTAGCCAAAGGAGGCCTGAGACACTTTCCGGGGTAATTCTGTGGTAAATGATAATACAATTTAATTGATATGGCAAACAAAAATAATTTATTGCGGCAACAAAAAGAAATATACAACAAACAAATGTACGTTTGTACCAAAATGCCAAAGAGGGGTGAGTTTATTTTTTGCATCAGGTAAGGAATGTATGTATTTAAGTATTTCCAAATTTACAACATATGTGCACAAAATTTGGGTGAAAATGCGGCAAAGTGAAAGTGAAATTTAATACTGCTTACCGCAGGATGGGAGAGGTGAGCTGGATTTTTGTACAAACACATTTGTAAATGCCTAGGAAAAGTGAAGGTAGCGATAAATAAAATTAGATTCACACTTTTGGTGGTTTTTCATAAACATTTTAAGCTTCATTTGACAGCTCATTCAAAAGCAATTTTGCGCCTCTAAAGTGGCGTGCAGCAGGGCAGAGCCTCTACACATATTTTTTCCCAAACAAAATGTCTTCGTACATAAATTATGAAATTTTGTATTTATTTTAATTATGCATGTATGTATATATTTGTATGTATGTATGTATGTTTGCCGAAGAGCAGCTGCTTTACCATCATGCTAAGAGTGGTTAATTTACATTTTTTAGTGCTTCTGCAATGCGCTAGCTACACGCGTCACACACGCGTTGCATGCAACGAATGGGCACATTTTTTTAATATAGGAGTGCAAATTTTTTCGCAAATGGCATTCATGTAGGTGTCATAATAAATAAATAAATTTAAAATGCATTATTCAATATGTTTCTTTTTTTTTCGTTCATTTGGTATGGGAAAATTTGTTTTGCTGAGTACTGTAATAGAGGGAATCGTACAGATAGAACAAAAATTTTACCTCGCAACACATCATCGGTGATGAAAATTTAGCAAAGCAATTTATGGATTATGCATATGCAGGCAGTAAGGCATTACATGGACTTTTAGATACCCACAACCGACGGCATCTGTCATCAGATAGAATCTCACAGTTTCAACGTGAGCAGGAATTATATTGAAATGTTTGCACACTCTGCACTCCACATTTCTACATTCACGCCAGGTATCTTTCCTCATATACGGGCAGCCTTCAATTACATTCAAACTGCTTAGAGCGGAACTAGGGGACAGTAAGCAAGCAGTAACTGCAACCTGTGGCTGTCATTACGGGGGAGACTTATCGCCTCTACTATGGACACTGTTTTTTGATGAATTCCTGGAAAAGCGAAGTGGCAATAGATCCAAGGAATGACCTAGTTGTTGGCTGTCATGAGAACGCTATTTGCTCTAGATTTCAAGCACTGAAGTCAAATTTTTTCCCATTTATCAAAAGCAGGAAAGTCAACAGAAATTGAATTCTTAGATGACGCGAAGTATCTACGGGTATCTCAGGGCAAAAGGCTTAATTCTTAAGCTTACATCTCTCGAATTATATCAACAAGGCTACAACGCCGTTTTATTTTTACCAGGGACTTCATGTAATACCTTAAAATAAGGATCAGGATCTTGGATTATTTCGCTATCAAGCTTCTTTAAAATACCCTATAAGGTCAGAATTCCTTAAAGGGACTGCTGTATAGCGATTATATCTAGGATAGACAAATGCTTCCAAGTATATAAATACCGAAGGTTCGAAGACGGACGACGGGAGTACTTAGCTAGGCGTACTTGAATCAAGATTCTTGTAAAGTCTGCCAATGGGCTTATAACTAAACATATTCCAGGCGGAAGTCTTCGAAGTCGAAGTCTGTGTTCGTGAATGTCTTCGCTAAAGGACAAACGCGGCCAGAAGGAATATTATGTCAGATAGCCAGGCAGCACTAAAGGCCGTAGACTCATTTAGAATGACATCAAAGCTTATGGAAAGCTGTAAACTCTTTTGGATCGCATAGAAGCCTATAATATAGTTAAGTTACGCTGTGGTGTGCCCGTGGACATGAAGAGTTGTAAGGAAACGAAAGGACGAAACGTGGAGCCGAGATGCGCATGCATGAACCCGAGCCTTTCTCCAGCACATATAAAGGATACTTTGAAGAATATATTGGGAGTTGGAAAGAATATCAGATTGCTGATCATTGGCGGAAGTCAATGGGAATGAGACAATCGAAGAGGCTCACAACTCCTTCCAAGATGAACTCCGAAAAACTCCTTGAACCCAACCGGCAGAGCCTTAAAGCATAAACAGACGGCAACGTTGATCCGGATCAACACAGAAATTAGCTGAAGTTGATCCGGATTAAGTCCGAGTTAATCCAGATCAACGCTGCCGTCTGTTTAAGCTTTTAGAACTCTTACAGGCAAGCTGACAGAACACTGCAAGTTAAGGCACCATTTGAATAAAACGGGCAGGTTTTGTGGGTTGGCTGAGGAAACCGCAGAGCATAAACTTTGCGACTGCCCAGGTTTCATGAATCTTAGACTGATACACCTTGGGAACGATTACCTTCTCCATCTAAAAGTTGGAACATGGCACCCTCCAATGTGATTAATTTCCTAAATAGGTTAATGTTGGAGTGACTACAATTAGGGCTTAGCATAATAGGTCTTTCTTGGTCTCAGCGCAGCTATACCCGACATAGAAATAATATTCATCTGCTCAGAGACGGAGGTCGACGACTAGGGAGAATCCACGCTCTTCTACTTTCGTAGGTAACCAATTACAGCAAAAAAAAATTTTAAAGTTACACATGTGAACAGAAACTACTTGTATGTTTAGAACGGCGCACGCACCGGACGGTATACATGTAAAGGATGAGCTGACTGTATATTATCTGCGAAATTTTAAAAAAATTTCTGTTTCGATGTTAGTTAACAATACGAATAAAGTAGCAACAATAACCGAAATACAAACTAGATTTTAAA
>NW_023458559.1:33552461-33569072 GCF_013731165.1 Rhagoletis pomonella
TACGAATAAAGTAGCAACAATAACCGAAATACAAACTAGATTTTAAACGTGTACATATGTATGAATGTATGTATGAACGCTGACATACGACGGCACCATAGTCGAACAGCAGCAGCAACATGCCACACGACAGGCAAACCATAAATCAACAAGTTAAGTCACAGTTGCCGAATGTGGACTAAAAGTTTTCCGGGATTTCATATTTTAAAGTTTTTGTGCGGAAACGGAAGTACACACACATGCACTTTCAGCTAGGAAAACAGAGGTGGGGAAGGTTTACATGCTCAAAAAAATATATGCGGATATACAGATGTAAGAAAGTATATTCTTTTTTGAAGGAAGTTGAATTTGTGTATGCAATTTGTTGCTACAAACAAGCATTGCACCCTTTTGACATCTGTACATACAAAGTAGAAAAAAGTGGAATTGATTACATAGATGCATGAGTTCATATAATATAAGTATTTATGAACGTATCGCACACCTATGTAGATCTAAAGTGCTATCATCTCAAAACAAATTTGGGGCGATTTGTTCCCTAAATAAATTCATAGGACTCACATCCAATTAATGGAAGCATTTTTGAAGTGAAACTTCTTTAGCGGCCGTTGGTTGGTTGAGAGTAAATTATCAAATTCAACGGAAATTGCACACGGAAATGGTGCAACGGAAATGATGCAACGGAAATGGTTGAGGCTGAACAAGTGCTTCTTGTGTGTATACATATGGTATTAATTTAACCAAAATTTGCTAATAAACGGATAAAGAATAACACTTAGAAAAATACAAGAATGAAAGTAAAGGTGACTACGTACATACATAGATAAAGAAAAGGATAAAGGCAAAGGTAAAAATAAAAACAAAGATGCGTAAAGATAAGGCAAAAATGAAGACCAAGGTAAATTTAAACACTTCACTTATATATATAAGGGCAAAAGTGAAGGGGAATATGTAGATGAAGAAAATGATAAACATAAAAGTAAAGACAAAGAGGAGGATGAGGATACCGATAAAGGTAAAGAAGAAGATATGGGAAGAAAGATTAAAATAAAGGTAATTAAAGAGGAAAGGATATAGAGAGAGACACAGAGACTCAATCTGGGAACTATTTTGAGATTTTAGAGATTTTCGGGATTCTCGGGACTTATCGATACAATGATCGATATTTTAATCGGTTTTGTTATCGATATCGCGATATTTTTATCGATTTCGTTGTAGATATTTTTATCGATTTGTTACCGATATTTTTAACTATTTTGTTGGCGATATTTTTTATCGATTTTGTTATAGATATTTTTATCGATTTTGTTATCGATGTTTATCGATTTTGTTACCGATATTTTTATCGATTTTGTTATCGATATTTTTATCGATTTTGGAAATTGGAAATATCAAGTGAAGCCAAGTCCTTCTCCGCCTGGTATTTCCATCGCAGTGGGGCCTCTCTCTTCCTCTGCTACCACCAGCGGGTTCCGAGTTGAATAGAGTAATTCTGCGTTGGATTTCCGTGCTGACATTATTATCCGTGTTAATGCTGGTTCCCAAGAAAACGAAATAATAGCACTGTGGTACCATATGGAATACTGTGGATATCATGAGCTTTGCCAGTGGTCTTATTTCTATCTGTAGAAATTCTGCATGGATTTCACTTAATGGCTTTTCAAGCGTGCGTAATATTCATTTCTGATCTTGCAACTACATGTAAGCCATTGAAAGTCCTTATAAGGATGCTCAAAAGTACAGATGTGTGTTTTCTGTTATAGGAGAGCCAAAACTATTAGCTTTTTTACTGAACGAATAAATTTATCCAATAAATTGGCTAACTGAATACACGTACCTACTGCGCTTTTTTTGGAAGATTATGGTCGAATCTTTCTTTGCTAATTCGTCCATTTCGCAATTTCTCTTAATATCTAGGCGCCGAAGCACCTGCATAAATTAATTAGATTCTATAAAGCTGGGTTATTTGGATCAGAGATGTGCGACATTCTGTTAGGATATTTGCCTTCTCTGTGTGTGAGTGCAAAGCTGTAAGAGGAAAGTAGGAAAGAATGTTACTCATACGCCATGTATGAACTATTAATGAAATCACTTCTTCGATGTTTTTGCAAAACCGCCTAAATCGCCGTTGTGGCAAAAATGAGATTTGGTAACCCAGGCATCGAGATTTATGCATAAAAATTGTAAAATCGTTATTAAAACAACAGATTAGTAAAATAATAACAAGAGAAAATACCGCCTATCGAGGCAATGCCTTCAAAGAAAAACCGTTTTTTCGCTCTCCTGTAAAATTTTAGTGCCGTAAGATGGGCGCATTTCCATTTGACCATTTTCACCAAAAAAATGGATTTATCTAGCAATTTTCTTCGTTGATAGCTTGATGTTTTTGCAAACGCTTTACCACAAACCAAAAAATCCTTTATTTTAAATTTTTTTTCCCTGTTAAAGTTTGCATCTTTTATTCACAATGCAAACTAAAAATTAAAACATCACGCGAAAATGACTTTATCTACGATCCAAAATTAAGTCTACATATTTCGGCGTTTTTTTGTGTGAAAACTGGAAATTTTCCTTACAGTTAAATGAACAAATTGGATCACAAATATGGATTTTTTCAATATACCGACTCCAGCGCCACCTAGAGAATCAAAAGATAAGTGTGTCGTCTAGTTATTGTTCATAAATGCAAGTGTGTTGGTCCCTTTATGCCTACTAATTCTACTCACAGGTCGCATCTTTCAAAGAAACAACATTCCAGTACTTGATTCGACCAAAATAAATTTCACAATTCTTCAACTTATGTGAGTCTTTAAGCCATTTAGTAAAATAATGTTGGCGATGCATTTATTCTAGAGTAAAATATTTTGAAAATTTTCGACTACTAAGCATTAAAAATTATTTTCTTACATATGCGCCATTATTTTAACGCGCAAAATGATACTTTAAATATTCCAGCGTGTTCATATTAAAAATTTACTGCCAAATCGTTAAATCCAAAAAATGGATCAGGCGAATATTCAGTACAACCGCACATTAAAAATAATAAAACCTGCTGGCGCTAAAGCAAGCAAATGACAGGACATAAATATCATCATATTTAAGTCTGAATTTTCTGGCATTTATATACATACAAAAGTACATTGAAGCATCAGGGTTGCATTTTGCAAGTTACGCGCCCAAAATGGGTGTGGTAAATTTTCAAAACTCAAAAAATTTTTATTTTCAAAAGCATTAAAAACTAAATTAAATACATACATGCGTACGACTACAAGCATTTGAACGAATATTATCATTTAACCAATACCAGTATGCATGTACCCACCCAGCTCAGTAAGGCTGTACATATGGGCGTAGTAAAATTGTGACGCCTGTAAGCCTCAAATAAACATAAGATTTTATTATCGCATACAAGTTAATGCACAAAACCTCATATGTGTAAAGTAATATGCAAAAATCGCTATTGCCACATGCCACATGTCACTTGCAATACGCCAGAGTCAATGCTCGAATCCAATACAGCGGAAAATTTAACAAAATATGTACACAATGGTGCAGTGGTTCAATGTTGAAATTGAAGTTAAACGACAGCCCGAAAGCCCGAAATATGGTAAGAAGTGGCAGGGGTTTGCTTAGTAAAGGGTGATATGTATGTAGTGAAGAGAGTTGGCTTGCGACTCTTCAATTTGGGGTGACGTCAGTATTTGCGAGACACACGCGTCCCTTTGCATTGCTGGAGCTAGTAAATCTTTAGTCGCCATAATCATAAACATTTATGATGCAACATGCCAAAAAATGTGCAATAACTACAAGCATAACAACAACAACAACGTTAACAATAATTATACACATGTAAATGTAAGCAACGAATTGTTTTGCTGCAACGAGCAATAGGTATTACAATATATTTGAGTATTAGTATTGCATATAACGGGTATTTTTTAGGGATATAAAAATTCCTAGAGCGATATGTGTCAAACCAGCAGTCACACAGTAAACACATGTGTTTAAGAATTATGTTCAGTATACTTTGGAAAATTACCATGAAAATACCTACACCGCAACAACGTTTATAAATCGTTGAAATTTATTTCCGAAATTCGTATTCCGGGCGGCAAGTTTATAAAGCACTTCGCACACACTACAGTGCGCATAATCGTCTATCTTTACAGACAAATGATTCGCGACACTATCTGGGATTTTTTATTTTTTTTTTGGGGGACCACTCTAATGTATATTCATATGTGTGTATTATTTGTTTATAACATTCGTGAATCAAATGAAGAATTGATGCTTGATTGTGTCCAAAACAGCGGTGCCCGATTTCGACGTGATAATCAAAATGTAAGGGCTATATTCGTAAATAAGTATATACATTAGGGTGGTCCAAAAAATGTTAAGTTGGAATTTTTATGCTCTCACCCCCTAGGATTGTTCTACACCGAAAAAAATGTACCCAATTTTTTTATTTTGAAATCAAAAAATATTTAGAGGTCGCTCAAAGCGGTAAAATTTTTCCATGTACTTTATATGGGGTAAAAACAAATTTTCGTAGAAACGGTATACAATTCTTGAAAATTAATATTTTTCGATCGGAAAACTCTATTTATCTGTAGGAGATTCCCAATAATAATACCCAATTATTTATTTAACAATTTTTTAATACTAATAAATTTTCATAAGTCCCCCCATTGCATTTTCAGGGGTACTTTGCGGACCTATAAAATATAGTTGCTATTAAAAGATGGTAAAATAAACAATTGGGTATTATTTTCGGAAGTCTGCTGAAGAGAACCAGAGTTTTCCGATCGAAAAATATTGATTATCAAGAATTCTAGACCATTTCTACGAAAAGTTGTTTTTCCCGTATAAAATACATGGAAAAATTTTAGCGCTTTGAGCGACCTGTAATATATATATATTTGATTTCTAAATCTTCACTTTCAAGAATTTTACACAATCTCTACGAGAAGTTGTTTTTCCCCATATAAAATACTTCGAAAACTTTGAGTGCTTTGAGCGACCTCTCAATATTTTTGGATTTCAAAAATAAAATGGGGTATATTTTTTTTGGCATAGAACAGTCCTAGTGGATGAGAGCATTAAAATTCCGAGTTTTATTTTATTTTAAACATATACATTTTGTATGCTAGCACACGAACTTTGTCGAGCAAATCGCAGTTCCGATCCGTGGCCACGACGAGCTTTGTGTAGCAATAGCACGGCTTAAAAATAATAAGCCCTTTGACCGAAAGCAGAGCTAGACACATATGGCCGTAAAGGCGTGCACCAATTTCTATGCAAAAATGTGATTCGAAAAGTGCTCTGGTTAATCGCCTTTCTGCAGGGATATCTGAACACGGTGGTTTGCGAAAAACGAAGTGTCTATTCGCACTTTACCAGTACAGCCAGTGTCAATCGAATTCTTACTGAAGTACGTAAAAAAAAACGGGGCAGGCGAAGATTTCGAATAAAAAATCGCGCATGACACTGACAGAGCCGAAGACGTCTGAATCTGCGACACTGGAAAAAAACGAATGGATACTCCCTCTCGAGCTCTATGAAATAACGAGGTCTCAAAGAAAATGCCTGCCTATTTTGAGATAGAGTAATAAAGCCCGCTACCTTTCTGCCGTCGTTACTAACAGAACACGAGCGCAGTTCTTTCGGTCTAGTTGTCTGAGTACTGATTGAGAACAGTTGTAAGGAAGGCTTCGTTTGAGCTATAGCTTGGCTACAGTACAACACGTTAAACCGGTGAAGCCTCTGGTATCAGTTTTAGCCTTAGATCCCATAGGTTGCGGATCACCCAACTTATGGATTCCGGCTGCTAACTGCAAACGCCATCTTGGCCCCTATCCCTTCCAAAAATTGTGCGACGTATCGGTGTTGCCGAGCGCCTAATTTACCTTCGAGCTTCCCGACTTTCGATTTACGATGACTCATCATCCCCGCAAGATTATGGACAACTATTGAAGCTGACACGACGTAAAAGATATCGCTTGCGTTCATGATCATATCGGTCTGCATCGCACTTCCGATAGCCAGAAAACTTGCACTAACTTCAGAAAGGCTACTTATGAAGGCTTCACAGAAATCGCCGCGAATACCGAGAGGCTAAGAAACGTCATTTTCGGCGATCGTCAGCTTCACTACCGCAGCCACACGCTTCATATCGCCCGAAATCTCGGCTGAAGCGGCTATACCGCAAAGCGTGATTTTAAAACATTAAAGGCAATAGGATTTCTGTGGGCAGAAATTTTAAATTCGTTTATGTGGTTGCGTAATTTACTGCATTGCATCACGACATTGGATATCTTTTCAATCTTGTCTAACAAAAATTCCATGCTGTGATCGTAAAACCAACAAAACACAGCGTTAAAAGTTTATTCTGGTTCAAGCACCATGAGTCAACAAAGCTCACGCGCGACGATTACTCCTTTGGGAGGGATTAAGTGAAATTGTCAAGCAACCAATAATGGCTTCAAATTGTCTGGCATGCACTAAGCCATGGGCTAAACCTAGCCAAAAATAAGAACATACGCAACATACAGGCCGACAAATGCTTTGCATAAAACCAACGGGATAAATGTACAGTCATATACATCCATATACATATGTATGACTTGAAAGTGTTGTGGAGTATTGCAGGACTAATCGTTAATTTCCATCTGTAAAATGCAGCGAGGTGGCGGCAGGAAATTTCTATTAATTTTAAACTCAAACCTAACACGCGAATAAGTGAACGAGCTAATGGCGGGGCAGCGTACAGGGGCGGGCGCGGTTGATGGGCGCATTTTCGAAAATTGTCGCAAAAATTGACAAACGCATAATCCTAGCAAGAGACGTGTGTAAACAATCAGATAAACACACGAAATGCCAGTCAGGCAGACAAAGAATCGAATAGATGGATGAAATGTCAAATGAGACGAGTAAGTGTGTACGTGCGCTAAAAAGGTAGTATAGGCTATGTACAAAAGGGTTAAATATTGCACGCTTTCTAACCCTTATGCAAAGCTGTAGTTACTAACAAACAAACATATGTACAAATGTATTTATATGTTAGAAGGTAATTCTAAAGGGTGTCTGCGTTTGGTTAAAACTGAAAATTCAATATTTACAATTACTTAAGCATGGTGTTCGGCATGTCCTTTAACGCCCAAGCAGGTCTTTTGCCCTTCTATCGCACACATACCCATTCACAATCACACAAAGCAATCGTTGTATTATTTGTCAAGTCATAATCAAATTTTGGGTTATTCAATCGAGCAGTCAGGAAATCATTTTAAATGACAGGATGTTTTCGGAAAACGTATTGCGGAAGGATATGAGGGACAAATTTAAAGTTTGTCGCTTCCGTAACCACTTTCTTTCAACCAAGTCTCAGCGTAATTGATTTAAATTATTATTTTTTTGGAAAATTGTCACAGCTGCAGGTTGTAATCCTTTTGCGTGCGCGTCTGGGCTTTGAAATATTTATTTGACAGTTTAGTGCGCGGATTTTGAAAAAAAAATGCCTGTGGGCTCACATTTATTGAGGATTTTAAAATTATAGTTATTGACATTTGGCTGTCAAATAATGTTATGGACACACTCGTACATACAAATGGATACATATGCATGTATGGCATTACCGCCGTCTACGTAGTTGCATGATATGATTTATAGAAATAAATTGATCCGTAAAATGGAGAACTATGGAGCTATCGAGGTCGTCACCTTACTATGTTGACCTCTAAGGAAATTTTTTCTTGCTTCAGAAACTGAATTCCATTCCTTAAAAATGAACGCACGGAACACCAAACAAAGAGGAGGACGGCCTCCTACAAAGTTTTTTCTCCATTGATTTCCTTCTAAAAGTCTTACCTGACCATCTCAGCAGCCGCTTCAATTCCCTCGTTCTTGCCATCTTCAAAACCAGCAAACATTACAGCGCATAAAAAACTATCCAACAGTCGTTCCTTTTCAATATCCTCAAAATATAATTGACTACAACGACCAAAATTACCTAATAGTGACAGAACTTTCCCTTGTGTGGTACTCTAACCTTCTCTGAATCGTTGTGCTGCCACACTAAATACAATAGATTTGTTGCAAAGTATGCAATAACCAAGCCAGAGTGCTGTAAGAGACCTGAAAAATACGAGCTGAGTTCACGAAACTAATCGAAAATCTTTTTATCGCCAGATCCTCGCGATTTCGCTACTCACAATCTCGCAATTTCCAGGTACCCAGCATAGCGTTACAAATCTTCTCACTGCCAAAAGGTGAAGTGTGTAGAGAAAAGAAAAAACCAACGAGCACGAGTGACCGATTAACTGTCTAAAGTTATAACTATAAATGCACCCTTCAATCCTTAATACATGTGTCTATGTTCAATGTCAGAAAATCCGTGTATACAGTCTTTTTGATCTAGGGTTTTCACTGGGATTTCCCTGATACTTTTTCAAGAATATTGTAGAGAGATTCTTTTTAGTTTTTAAATAGTTTTTCGAAAGACCGAGAATAAAAGTTAACCACTCTCAGCTGCAAAGAAAATTCTCTGTACTATTTTCATTCTTCAAGCAATATCATCTTCATATGGGATTATAGATAACATCAGGAATCTTCTTAACAACTCTCGACCGTCTTGATACAATCCAATAGAATGCAGTCGAGATATCGGCACTATTGCTTACTCTTGGATTGCTAGAATCAATGGTAGAAATCCTGTCAATTATTAAAAGTCGCTTCACTCTATGTACTTACGGCAGCCCTTAAGCCTGCGCACATGCTCCTGTTTGCCCGTTTAACATAGAAACCGCGACCTAAGAATACGTGACTATAGGCTGACTAATGCTAAATATTTACGCCCGAAGTGCTACTTCTGGTTACAGTCTAGGTACGGGGAATGAGCTTCAGCTCCCAGTGATTGTGGCGTAAGTTCCGTTCCACACGTTTCGGTTCCTGTCTACACGATAGCCGGCTTGGGGCACAAAGGTATGTGTAGTTATTGGGGCTTTCAAACAAGCCGGTGACGGATTTTATACATTTTGTGCCGGAAAACCGGCTCCCGGATAGCAGGAAACCGAAACATATTAAACGGCACTAACACTTAAGTCAAGCCGAGTGAGAGCTATGAATCGCTTTACATCAACTTTTGGCCAAAATTTTCCTGGTAATATTACAGGTGGGTTCACTGGCCAACTAGAATTTACCTCCTCGATGAGTTCAGCATTTAATATATGTTTTCCAGAAGGTTAGAGGTATGTCCATGTCCTAAGCAAGACTGACTGCGGATATTTCCTTTCCTTGCCAGCTCGGCGGCCATGTAGTTGCCAGTAAGGTCACCATACCCAAGGACCAGCATAACAGTCAAGGATCATTTAGGTGCCAGCAGGTTAAGATTTTTTTTTGCATTCTATGGCTACTTGGGTCTTTCTTGTGTTAAATTTTATAGCAGCTAGGCTGTCAAAATATATAGTGATAGGTCATTCTAGTGTGGCGGAAGTTATGAGCCACGCAGTCGTCTAAATTATGGCGTTTAGCGTTGCCTGTAAACACTACAGTGGTCCGGTAAGCAAAAGAACTAAATTTTAGCGCGAGTTAACCAGAGTGAATTCTGCTGCCCACTCCCTCGTGATGCTTGGAACCGTCTATAGATAGCCGTTGACTCTGAGTCTAGGTCTGCGGCATATTCTCATTCATTCCTTTCGGGAATTCTTATGGAGAATTTGTTGTCTAAACAGAGTAGAAGAATACTAGATTTTAGCTCTCGTAGCTTATTCGGCGGATTTTCCAGGACCATTGCGTGTTCGAATCTGGGGTATCTACATGGCTGGACGGCATTTAGCCTGGCAGCCCTACTGCCGGCCATAAATTTTCCATATCTATCCATTACTTCCAGATATTTGGTGGGTGTACATAGTTTGTGGTCCTCCCGTCACAAGCCAGAAAGCCGTACTCTGTACCCATTCTAACATGGCTCTCGATCAAGCCTTGTTTACTTATTTAACGCCGACCACCGTAGGGGGGACTCAGTAGAAGAGGATGGTTTAGTTTCGAACACGTTTTGGGTTAGATTTTCGGCTACCTTTGAGTAATTGAAAAAATCTTCAAAACTGCCATCTGCAAAACGCTTCCTTTTATTATTCTTCCTTTCAAACTTCAAGCAGATTTAAGCCTTCAGAGCTTCCGCCAGAAAATCAAATATTCTATCCGCCCTCTTTTTCTGCGCACCTCAAAGTGCTACTCAAATATAAGGAAAAAATTTATGATTATTTGTGGCGCGGCACTTAAAATACATATTTTCTAGCACTCAGGGCTATTCTTTTCATGAAATCATTGAATTTTGGTTTTTTTATTTCGACATTGCCAGCAAGTATGCGGCTATCGCAAGTCACCACTACCACTTTACGCCATGTTCATACCACCAGAGACGATTTGCATGAATGACTGAATACGTAAAGCATTTTGCAAAACAATCAAAAACAGAGTGTCGACGACCAACGACCAACGACCACTATGTGTTTTGTCGTCTGTGCCAATGGGTCCCCAAGTGACGAACTAAATGAGCTGAGCTGAGCTGCGTCGAGTTGCGCTTAGGCAGGGGTAATAGCTTTCAAACAATAAATGTCCGCAAAAACCATTGACATGACTGGAAAATAATACAAAAGCGGGGGCAACAGCGTAAAATTAGGAAAGAGAAAGCAAGCTAGAGGGATAGAGTGAGAAAATGAGGTATATGAGAGGGCAGCTAAATTGTAATGAGCGGCCGAGAATGTGGAAGCTGACGATAAGTCATTACAAATGTGTAAGGTAATATGCAGTAGAATAGGATTGCGATTTGGCATAGACGGCTGCATGAACGATTAAGAGGAAAATGCAACGTGCAAGCAGCACCTTTTCTCTGTTGGCGGGGGTAGAGAAACGAAATTACTAAAACTGTAAGCTTCAATGACTTCCGTGCGCGCTACTTAAATCCACGAACGAATTGTGCTCGAGGCGCAAAGGAGAAGGCGGCTGCTGCTGCTGCTGCTGGTCAACAGCCGGGAAAGCGTTGGTCAGCTGCAAGCACAAAGGGGGGAGAATGAGGTCATCTAGACACAGCAGTATGGGTTAGAGCTCACCAAAAAGCAATTCATCTAATTTGAATGCTCAACAAACTCAACGCGCGGTGGTAGGTGATTGGAGAATGCTGGCTGCTTGCTTATTTTGGGGTCGGAGTGGCTGCGAACAGGTTGTTTGGACTATTGGACAACGGCAACTTGACAGCCATCGCGTAAAAGCCATTGTTCATTGCACGTTTTTTGTGTGTATTTTGAGTGGCAGGCAAACAATAAATAAAATTAAAATGATGCAAACAATAGCCAGTTCAGTGAAGAGCTCCAAGTGAAGCAGATAAAATGTTAAAAAAAAAGAAATTCGCACAATCTGTAAGCAAGTAGGTAGTAGGACTTCAGTGGCTTCTGCACTTAGCCAACAGCCATGGCTACAGAGGTCAGTTGCGATTCGCTAATTTTTTTCTGTTGTGCTATTCAACTGTCTCTTGTCAGCTGCCGACATGTAATGACCCAATGTGGCGCTCAATATGCCTATTCTACAATATGTACATACATATGTATGTATATCCTGACCACCACTTTCATCTTCTCTTTCCCCACGGGAGCATACTTTGAAATTGAAAAAGAAATTGTTTGTAACAGCGAAACGAGTTCATTATTTCGCACCCTTTCATTGTACTGCCGAACTCAAACCAAAGCGTGGAACTCGTTGGAGTGCCACTACTGGTCATTACTATTGTTCTTGTTTGTTGTTGCTGTTGTTTGGAAAAAGCGCGAATTTCGTGCCCGCTGTCCAACAATTTTAATGTGTCGCGGCCCACTCCGATGCTGCTATGCTGCTATGCCCCTTTGTTGACTATTCGGTTACGCGCGTATATTTGCTAACATCCGTTTTTCATATGAGACGCGTATCCTTTTTTAATTAAAATGTTGACAGGCACATGTAGTAATGTCTGAATTTTCCAGTTTGCACTTTTTTTCTGCATTCGTTCATTCATTGTGCTTTTCGGCATACATACTTCATTTTTCTTCTGCTTCTTTTTGTTAATTTTCTCCTGTCTGCACATTTTATTTCGTCTGTCAATAAATGATGTTTGCTGTTGTGCTACGGCTATTTTATATCATTTTGGTACCCAAATGCTACTGTGAATTTTTTGCATTTAAATATGTATATATTTTTTGCAAATATCAAGCATTTCATTACGCTGTCAAGCTGTTGTCTATCTGTAAAAGGTGATGTCCGCTCAATTGTTACAAAAATCCTTTTGTTTAATGCCGCAGGCGATATTCTTTTATTTAGCGATTTTTTTCTTCCTTTCTTAGCAAAAATGCATGTAAAGTAATTTTTTTCGGCGCAATTTTTTCATGAAGATACATTAACTTAACTACTTTTTATTTATCAACAGATAGCCATAGATTCGTAGAATATTTACTTGCATACTTCTGTACAACTGTTGTAAAAAATTGCGGTCATTGCTCTGATGTATTAATATGTTATGCATGTATGTTAGGGTGACCCAAAAAAATTAAGTCGGAATTTTAATGGTCTCACCTCCTAAGATTGTTCTATATCGAGTAAAATATACGCCTGTTGTTTTTATTTTGAAATCAAAATATATTTTGAGGTTGCTCAAAGCGTTCAAAGTGGTCCATGTATTTGAAATGGGAAAAATTAAATTTTTCGTAGAAATGGTATAGAATTCTTGAAAAGTCCCCCAAAAACTCCAAAAAATGCAAAAAGGGACTTTCCTACGGTGGCAAAATTTACAAAGAAAGTACATAGCAAATACAAACCGCACACACCAATGAAAATATTCCTTGGTACGAAAAGCCCTTTAGCCTGTAGATGTACAGATGTACATTGTACACAAGGTCTGATGGAAGATGAATTAAGCAAATTTAAAGATGCCTTGATTTAAAACCAAAACTAAAAAATATTTTAGGACATCCCACTGCACGTCCGGGCAATATCAATGCAAAAGGCCTTAAATGATATTCATTTTGTGCTCCATGAGGAGTTCGGCGGTAAGCGCAAACAGAAGGATCTCCCTTTTTGTTGATTGGGCAAAGTACGCCAAGACTACCATTTTTGGACTCTAGAGGTCGGATATCAGATTTCCACCTTTATCTATGCAGAAACTAGCCCCGAACTTGGAACCATTTGAGTGCAGCTTAATTTTATAATAAAATTTTCGCTCCGCATTTTGGCTTCCCAGAATTTCAAGCTTTACACACTCACATTTTTTGTCTTGGCTTTTCTCCTACTTGAAAATACATCTCTCTTCCCTCATTTTTCCCCATACTTCTCAAACGGCATGTAGTTTTGTAATCCGTGTGTTTCCGTCCAACTGCACTCCTCGTAATACCCGTAGTTTTTATGTGGGTAAAAGTAACCAACAAACTCTTCTTCAGAGGTATGCAGAGATTTGGAGGTGGAATCCCACTATTCATTTATATGCAGTTGCTGAGGATTTGGATATTTAAGCTGTATTGAGAGTCTAGTGCGAAATTATACGTCTGTGCTTCGCGATTATTTTATTACGCAGAATGATCGAAGCTTATCTACCGACTATCTCAACGTGATCAATCCAAGGGTTTGCGGATGTTTCGATGCTAGTGTCTGGTACACATACTTCGTACCGTAGGTATGTTGTTAAGCTTAATATTCAAGTGGAGTCTACTACGTACAACCACAAATCCCACAGCAAAGTTTTGCGCCGCCTAACGTCGCATTTGAGTATTTTTTTCTAGACATATCCTGTACTAAGACGTTTTTAGCATCGCATTTTCTGAAGACATCCTTCAATTTGAGTCTGGGCACATCTGGTGTATTCATAAGTCGTAGTCCTGGCTCAGTTTGCCGAGGTCATTGTAACTGCATACCCAGATGAACGGCCCTACCACATTTTCATGCATTTCCGCTAAAAACTTTTCAACCACTTCCGAACAAAGTGTGACGCGGTTCGCAGAAATCTAAAACTAATTAAAATGCCATCAACTTCCGGACTGTGGGCGCAAGTTAGTCAACCAGTGTTTTAGGTGATTCAATGAAAATACCACCAATTGTAACCACAATTTGCGACAACAAAAACAAGAATAACATACGATGCACCTAAAAGCATACCCAAAAACCTGAAGCTGCAGCTGTAGGGGACTCGCAAGCGACTGCATGTACCAGTGGCTTCTTTGTACACATTTGCTTTTGAGCCTGTATTTGCAACGAACACAGATTGTTACGCGAATTTCCCGTTTTCTTTTTTAGATTGTTAACCTGTTTCCAGCGCCCATTTCGATAACCAGGTTGCGCCAACTTTGGCAGGCGTATTTGCCTCTCATCGCCTTTGTGGTTGTTACAGCAGATTGTTTGCGCCCGACCGCATACTGTCACAGGCTGCATGCCACATGCCAGCTAACATGTCGCAGCGCAAGCAAATCGTGATTTATGCCATTTTCCGCGAAGCACTTAACGCACAAATCGTCGCTACTAAATCCCATCGAAGTACTGTATATGTAAATAGAAAGCAAATATGCTCCTTTCCCCACTGCCTTCCTCTTTGGTATGTGGAAAATCTGCGTGTCGTCAGCCAAATTTGTGGCAAAGTGCCTACCACCTCCTACTCCTCCCTTTGTCCACGAAACAAATTCGCTGAAAATTTACGAGTTCCGCGCGAATACGCCGGTTTATAAATCTTACAACTACATAAATCTCGGGTATTTTAATGCAATAAAATGTCACTACACTCCCCGCTGTTCACCTTTCACCATGCGAATGTTTTAAGCGACAAATCAACGACTAAATTCGCACTGATTTACAAGCATTGCAATGGTCAATGTGACAACTTTGTATTCCGGAGGTATTTTGCAATTGCGCGATTTACTTTTGTAAAGCCTGTTTCAGTTGATTCGCGCTCAAAGCTTGTAGCTCTACTCATACCAATTTAAGAAGAAATAAAGGAATAGGCAACAATTTTATTGCTTTCCGCTTTCAATCGCATATTGGTAAAACCTACTAATTGATTGATGGCTTTTGCTTTGGCTTGAGTTGTAATGCTTCTGTGCCTCAAATCAGCAAAACACATTGTAACGCCTCTTTTTGAGACTCAAAGTTGTAGCTTCAAAAAGTCCATTATCTCACTTTTAAAAAATATGCAACATAAATGCGAGTGCTTGCATATGCTTGAGCGCACAAAACTTTTAAATTGTCACTTTAGTTCGGCGATGCGAAATATGTATAGATCAATAAAAGAAAGTTATTGTGAGCACGTTCATATTTACGGTTATAGCGAAATAGTACTGAAATGTTACCTTAGCTGATAAAGAAAAGAGGAAAACGCAAATAATCGCCCCTCTCGCTCTTGCCGACTGTGGCTTCGAGGGAATACTGTAGCTTGCACATTTTATGTTGCAGGATAAGTATACTGTATACATTTTATTTACAGTTAAGTGGTACATATTTTTAGGCTCAATTTTCTGCATAAAAATTCGCAGTCTAGGTATAAGTCCTTCTTCCTCAATCAAATAAACGAAGCAAAACAAATGCAAATTTCTTTCCAGTCTCAAAATTCGATCAAAGAATCTCACAGACTTTTCTCATCCTCTATTTGATGGTTTCATGTTTTACTGTGTGTGTTTGCCGGTCCAACTTATGTGGCCTCATTGAAATCTGGATTCTTGCAGTGTTTCTCACCATATCGCACCCACTTTCTTCTTCTCCTATATTGGCGCCTTAACCGCCTAAAAAAGAATTCGAGAAATATATTGATAAGAGACGAACCCATAATAAAGGCCGGAGTCTATTTTTTGAAAAATCCTAAGGATGCCCTCCGACGTAGAATATGTGCGGAATTCAAGGTCATTGAACCTGGTCTACTTTCCTCTTTCAGATCTTTATATATCTTGTATTTCAGATATTTCGGTCTTGCTTTTGCAAGTACAGCCTTTTACTGTTCCAGCTATCTCGAGTTTTCCAGGCAACATCCAGGGGCATTACATGCTGGTTCTCTGTTAAATTTTTTATAGCGCCCTGAGTGCACTGCCTCTTAGAAGGATATAAAAAAACCTACGCAGAATTAGCAAAACTGGAACGCACTATAAAAGAGAGTGGCAGGATTTTATTGAATAGGGGCTGTTGCTTAAACCACGATGTAGAGAGTCAAAGGTGGCGCATTCAGCAGTGCCGTTACTTTGTTCTTCGCGAATTGGACAGAATAAGCTGTTCCGCGATAAGGTTGTTCTCGCATTTTTTACAATTGGCGACCAACGTTATTTTTTCTCTCCTTCATATCCCTGTGACGGAAATGTTGGCTGGTAGACCCTCGCTCTTTTAATACAAAGCAGAAGCGTTCCCAATAACACATCCACGAATGGCATTGGGCTTTTCAACGTTTATACCCCGCTCTTATTTTTGAAGTGAATCATCTTTAGCTGGGGTAGTGAAATAAGAAATTGCTACGAAAGTGGATCAATTCTCAGTTTTCCGCCTTCAAAAATATTGAGAGTGAAGTACGGAAATGCGCTACAAAGGACATTAAGGCTAAGACCAATTATAAGCCTAATACAAAGACGAAGGCTG
>NW_023458559.1:33569172-33576541 GCF_013731165.1 Rhagoletis pomonella
GTTAATACAATTCGAGCTAAATAACTGTTGCTAGTCCTTTTGGTCAAAACGTTTCTAATGCTTTTACACTACGGCTTTTCGTATTCCCACTTTTATTATTGCATCGTATGCATATTGAAAATGCAAAATATTTTCGCACTTCAAGCATAAGTAAACAAACACCTAAAATGCGGTGGAACTGCAATGACTGTGTAGCAAAACAATAATATCCTGCAAGGACTATTGTTCAACAGCAAAACCATTTTTGCTTGAGGGCGGCTTGTCTTACGACCACACAGGCAAATAAAGATAATAAATAGTAGTATGTATGCACGTGGAGGTGCAGAGGTGGCTGCGGGCGTGCAGTTTGATGAGTTTGGAAAATCTCATTAAATTAATGCATGCACACATTTGTGTGTTGGTGCATTTTAAATTAAAATACCATTGCTAGATTGTAAGTGCTTCGTGAGAGTGATGGTCATTTATATTGTCGCCATTTGTCGCTGTGACTTAGCAAAAAGGCAAAGGCTTTGGCGTTCGACTGCGAAGGTGTGAATACACTTTGTATGTGTTAAAGCAGTTGTGCATAGAATTTAACTTAGCTTTTTCACTTCTATGTACTCTAAATGCAACTTCATTCGCTTTCAATTGATTTGCTTTCAATAGTCTCCTGGCACATCTCTTGCTTTATTTTCTTAAGACATCACTTACTTAGTCAAATCACAGATTTCTATGTGAAAACCACAACGAAAAGCCATTATTGTGATTTGCTATTATTTGTAGTATTTCTTGTGTATTTCTGCAAGTAGTTTCTTTATAAGAAGCCGCCTGCAAGCCTATTGAGCTTACTGAAAGCACTTTCTTAAGTTTGCATTTGTATGCCGCATCTTCTTCAACCATACTTCTTTGCAGCGTAATAGCTGCTTTGCATTTAGTTATTTGCTCTAAGTAAAATGCATACACAAATAGTTTTCATTCTTCAAATTCTAATTGAATTGCTGCTTCGAATTGTATATCGTACATATTCCATTGTATAAAATTTGTATAAATACTTAAGTTGATTTTGGTTTGTCAAGTGTGGCTTTTTGCATGCCTGACTGCGGTTAGTCAATTGTGCTAAGAGAAAATTGTTCATTTGTTGCAGACAACCTACAATTTGGGTGATTGGCATAGTTGGACAGCTCGCAATAATTGAAAATATATACGAGTACATATGTACATACATATATAACAAACATATTTGCATATACATATGTACAAATAGATATTCAATAAAAATATCTGCAACATGTTTGAAGTGTACATGAGCTAAGCACGTACATACATAAATACCAAGTATTGACTGAGATTAAAATTAAAGACAACTCTTGCTAAAGAAAAAATTATAAACATTAATCATATTTGAATTTAGCATACCCAATATCCTATTTCCTCGACCTCAGTTATCGAAAACTCGTTTGAAATTTGAAGGAATGGTTCACCATTTGAAATAACCTGAAATCGTGTTAACAGCAGAAGATATTTCTAAATGAGAGAGCAAGTGAGTACCCTCAACATGTTACGGAATCTCATAAAATTCCTCAGGCTTTCGCAAATATTAGAAAGCGGCAAGTATGTACCCCTTTTCACGCCCATATTAGCGTGTGACTCGTGGATCTCCGTATTGAAATGAACTTTTCTGCAAGTATTAGTCAGAAGAAAATGTTTTGAACTCTGAATTTTTTTAAAGTGAAACTTCTTAATTGAGCCCGGGGGTGTTTGCGTTAAATATTTAAAACCAACGTGAACGGCTTGGTGAACGTCCCTGGGTGAGGAGAGAGAACGACAAAGGAAAAGGCAAGAATGATGATAAGTATAAGGATAATGGCAGAGATATAGACAAAGACACAGACAAAGGGAACGAAAAATTAAAAAATTTAGACAAACATTGGGACGTATGAATAAAAACTTTTTCTTAAAATTTCATACCTTTTACTTCAATTTTGTTTGAATAAATTGAGTAAAAGATCTGAAATTTTAAGAAAAACCAATTGCTTATTTTTATTCATACGGCCCACTAAGAGTAAGGAGAGGATAAATGTGAAGAAGATGAAGGTGAATTTTAAGATGAACTGGCAGATAATGACGTAAATAAGCATAGTGACGAAAACGATGCTGAAAGTGAATATAAAAAGAAAGTAAAGTTGAAGATCAAGGATATCCACTGCAGAATGGGCTTTCCGGCCAATGACTTCTGTCGAAGTTACCGCAACGTGAATGAAATCGAGAGCGCGAAAGAGGTAGTGCCTCTGTCACTGTCCTACTCTTTCGTGGGCAGATCTTTGTCTGTCTGGCGGACATAAATGGAGCAGGCGTTCATGAATTTTCGCGCTTTCTTAACATCACCAACTGGTTCAACTTCTAGTCGAATGGACGGATTCAAATTCGAGCGCTCAGTTAGTGGCATACAAACCTACAGAAATACGGTGAAAGAGAAGATAAATACAACTTTTCCAGTCACTCAGAGGTAGTGGAAATACAGCGTTTGTATCTAAGCCTCTGCTCAGTGCCAAATTATCTGGGAGACGTATTCTAGTCTTGATAATGGAATTAAAAGGCATTCGCTCATTGCCGTAAAACGAAAGGGTGGCTGTCATTAGGTACATAAGTATGCAGTAAGTGTTTTTGAAATCTTGATTTTTCGAATATTGAATAAACCGGCTTTTTGATCGAATAAACCGGTTTTTTCATTTAATATTCATCTTAACGGAAAACAGCCGCTAAGTAGTGTTAAATTATATATGTATATCCTATTTCATTCCAATAAATGAATATTTGACGCATAAACTTTTTCTACGTATTTGGCCGAGCTTCTCCTCCAATTCGTGTTCTGCTGATTTTTTTATGGCAGAAGCACACTCGGAGGTTTGCCATTGTCTGCCGAAGGGTCGATCGCTATTAAAAAAAAAAACGTTTTTGCTGTTGCTGGGAGCAGAAATTGAACCATGGACCTCCCCAGTGGAAAAAAGTCAAAGTAAAAGCAATAAAGTATTGAAAAAAGTCAAAATAAAACCAAAGGTGAATTTTTCACTGATTTTTATTTGTTTTACTTTTTAACTATGTAAAAAAACTTCGAACTTTTTTTGCATTGCTCTTTTATAAATAAAAGCTATCTTTACTGTTAAGAGTTTTATTGTAATTTTTGGTCATGACTTCATAGCAACGTAAGAATTTTCACAGTATGGAAACTATGTAAAATAAAACTGGTTTATCTGGAACTGGGAAGCGGTTTTTTTGAAACTGCAATTTTTCCAATAATAACTCGGAAACCGGTTTTGAAAAAAGGCGAATAATCGAACACCCTACTAGATACCCACTGCAGACGTGAAAAAACTTTAAAGCCATCTAATCCGAAGCATTGTTGCCTCCGGCATTAAAGGCAATACTCTGATTGGCTGTTAAGCCCATAAACGCTGCGAATAGGGGGACCTGCATTTTGACGCCACTTTCGAACGATTACTCTTACCCTTGCAAAACCCTTTCAATTCGGACTACACTCGGATGTTTATCAATGCTACTGAGGGATGGACGCCATTATGTTGATGTTTATTGCAATAGGGCCCAATCCAGGTACACAGCTCTATAGCGCCCACCACCATTGATAGCCAATAATTTAAAAGAAATTTAGTAAACCAAAAAAGTGAAGCTCACCTCATTTTTAAGTAGACTTAAATGAACTTGGGCTATTCAATGCTTTTATGTAAGTGCTTTTAAGTACTTTTGGTAGCGTGTTTCTTTGAAACTTTTTCTTTATTGAAAATTAATAACATCCTTTGTACAGGGAACAAATTACTTATTAACCTTTGCGGAAGAGCAAACGAGCAATGCTTCCGCTTTGGTGCAATTTGGTAAATGAAAAAATGTGTTGTGGATTTTCTCCATTTTAGTTGGTTGAAATAAACTTTGAAAAACTTTCAAAAACATTAAGTATGCACACACGCTATAATCACATTAAGAGTAAACGATATGCAAATTTCCGAATATATACAACAACGCTCTCTTAGAAAGGGAAAGAAGGCAAGCGTTGAGCACTAGTAGATAGTGCGCACATACAAATATACTTGAATATACATACATATGTACAACTTTATGTGTATTTGGCAACAACTAGTGTGACTATACTAGCCACTTTTGCATTAACCAAGGACGCCTAGGATGCCCCGCTGCTCTACGTGCCTTAACCAATAAAAAGCACTCACATATGCAAATGAGTTAAGGAAGCGGCAGCAAACTTGGCAAAAACTTTGCATGGCTTGTTGGCTGTTGGGTTGATTCTGTTTCGCTTGGTTGGCAGTTGAAAGTGTTTTAATTCTACTTTCTTTTTTTTTTTTGATCTGCTATTTTACTCCTTTGCTGAAAAGCTATAAAAAGCGCAGTGAATGTAGTAAATTTAAGTTGCACGTCGTAATAAACTTGTGTGAAACTTCCGAAATTCAAATCAACGTATGTACTGTGAGAGAACTCTATTTCGAGGGGCTGCAGAGTGAGGTATAGTAGGAAAAGTCAGCTGGTGAGAAATATTCATATGAAAGCCAAGAGGGAAGTTGTGGTGGTAGTCAGCACATGTTGTGCATGTTTTTTTTTTTTTAATTTTATTTTACGAAAACAAGCGCTTGCCACGCACGTCGTACGTTCACCCAGGCGTATGAGTAATATAGCTTGTTTACTCGTTGTACCACCGCGCATCGCCGACACTTGAAGCAAGCAGTATGCAGTGCTAAAGCTTTGGCACCAAGTGGCTGCGGATGTATGTTTGCTTTGGGTTTTTTTTGCAGATATCCATATATGTATGTACGTGCGTGTCGCTTTTTAACAACAACTGAACTCAACTCAACGCAACGGAAGTGGCTGCTCGTAAAAGTATGTAAAACTTTTAAGTAATCACGTCGTTATGTGCCACTGCCAATTTCATCTCGTTTACTATTTATTCCCCACAAAGCTTCCTCTACTTTTCACTCGTGTCGTGTGTTCAATAACAAAAACTTAGCCACCTGCATAACATGTTCATTAGCAGCGCACAATACATAGCTTAAACACTCATGTTCAATTAGTTGTAGAGCATTTTAATTCAATTAAAGCCAAATTAAGATTCTATAGTCAAACATAACCCTTTTGTTTCAAGAAAGCCACCAGTTCTGCTGTGAATAATAACAAAAAGCAGAGTGAGATAAATGTTTACTACAGTTTCACTTAAAAATGTGTGAGAGCTTTCTTTTGGACGTAAGTATTGTACACATAAAGCCTTAGTAAATTAATAGGCCTTTTTGGTGCAAGGGACACAACAGCCTAGAGATCTGTGTCAGTAGGTACAAATGCTCCTCGGTATTTGCCTTCAGATTAGCTCTCTGTTTAAAACTTCGTTTCTTTAGTTAACCCTGCCAGAGTTACAGGTTGAACTCCACCGATTGAGTTTTTTGTTTGTCGGAACTAGGTACATAAAATAACTGGCGCAGAATACTGCCATCAGGCTACATGGCTTCCATTGTACTGTTTTCATGTTCCTTTTCATCAAGTATTTGCACCACATAAATTACCCAGTCAAAGTTGTCTGCACTCCAGTCTATTCGGAAACTCAGGCCCGAGACTTGCATTTCCTTACAGTATTGAAGTGGTTAGAAGCCTATCCAATTCTTGGATATCGCTACAGATATGTAAACTTCTGCAATTCAACCTATTTTCCACCATTGCATTGTAAATACCTCGACCTATCGAGGCATATTCGCCAAGAGAAAAGTAAAATTCGAAAATGAGTCACAAGTCATCAGGGCAGAAGATAACCCGAGACTATCCAATTTTTGAAGACGTCATTAACGACGAAGATCCAGAGAAAGGGTGAAATAACGTCCCGCTACCGGTTACCTCATCGTAACCTACCCTGAACAGAGGTACTTCCCCATTTCACTATGTCAGTTATATCACGGATATACGGGAGATAAGCCAAACTTATGTTTTTTTCGACTCAAAGCTTAGTCACTTAAATTTAATCCCTCTATTCTAACAGAGTAACACAACTTAGCTCATCACTGTTATGATGTTTAGAGCGCCGCAAAAAATGCCACAAAAATTCGATTTTATGTGCTACAAAAATACACAAAAACTTAAAAATTTATGTTGTAGCGGAATTTTTGTTGCAGCAGCAAACTTTGGGGCGCAGTAGAGATCACAGTAGTGATGAACTAGGGTTTGTAACTTTGTTAGAATACGGCTGTAAGTCTCCTCAATATCGTTGATCTCCTCTCATAGATATGAGGTTTAGTTGTAGCACTGCCTTATTATCTAAGAGGGAAGCATTGGCATCGTGGTAAATTTTCTCTAAACTAGCCCGGTGTCTCATGCGGAGATCGCCACACCGAGATAACCTTGTATATTCTTCAACCATTTCGTCTTTCTGCCCTACCCTATCTCGGGTTCGTTATACTCTCCTTGTAAAGCAAAGCAAACGTTTATGAAATTAAATTGTCTACAACGCCGAAGTCTTGAGGCAGGTTTGTGCCCCACTTACCAATTTGAAAACGGTATGAGTCGATAAACAGTGGGTACGACAGCGGGTAGTAGTTATGCATGGCCAATCCGATAGCTTATTCCTTGAACCAGTCGCCAGATCAACATGCGCCCATCAGAAGAGGACGTGCGTGGTTTAGATTTAGGTTAGAGCCAAGTTCCAGCCTCTAGCTCTCCCTTCCTAAGCAACATTGAGGCAATCTCTGGACCGCCATTAACTTCCCTCGAATATAGCAAGTATTTATAAAAATGTTTCACAACCACATCCATTGCAAATGCCCTAACAGTAAACTCACTTCCAACTTCTATTAAAGCGCTGTAAAGCAAGCACTTAAGTAGCCAATACGCAAGAAGTGAAAACTCCCAACAAACAAGCAACAGCTGAGTAGGCATGTTCACGCTGTCATTGGACTTGTCAAACTAGCAACTTGAATGAATTTATATCCACTTAGACAGTGTTGACATTCAATGGGAAATTTTCGGCAAGACTGACCAACGGACAAGCAAAGGCACAGAGGGATGAAAAACAACCGAGGGCATTAAAAAAGAAAATCAACAAAAAGCAGCAGTTAAAAAGAAATTGAAGTTGAAGTTAACCTTTGGGCCGTAAAATGGAAAAGACCCACAGTAAATAGTGTAAAGGGCAGTTAATGTAAGCGAATGGACATGAGTGGACAGTAGACAGTGGTGAAAACAGTGAAAGCGCCGAGGAGAAATAGTGATGTGGGAATATTACAGTACAATGATAGATCATAAATAACTTATGTGCGCTACGGTAATAAAATCGAAATGTCCACCTCTTAAATAACCAATACAATATTAATAAAATGGAGGTAGAGAAGGAGGGGGG